>NC_056728.1:597048720-597078360 GCF_019279795.1 Protopterus annectens
GTGTGTGTATGTGTATATATATATATATATATCTATAAAAAATCAAACACTTCATAATAAAACAAGAAAAATAATATTCTGACAAATGCACTACAGCCATTATTAGCACTTTCATTGATTTAATAACTGGACTTCATCAGAAATTAAATACAATACCGTGCAAGGTATATATAACCATTTCAAAAAAGGGGGTTGATCTCATAGTATTATGAACCAATAGTATACTGTATATCTGTGTTAAAATGTAAATTGATACAGTAAACCAATTATGTATGGAAAAGGAGTATACAGACAGTGACACCAATCAAAATAAGGTACATTATTGGCGCCATTTTAAGGCACACAATATTTAGGGTTTCATGTAGTCCTGGTGGTGCTTCCGCATTCAGCTTCAATTGCCGCAATAACTCCCAGACTTCTAGTAAAGTCTTACTGTCACCAAAAACTATTGAACCCAATCAAGTACAAAGAATTTAAAATCCATAAAATTAGGACAAATAACACTATGTTTAGCTAAGGCATTTTTGTTGTCCTTGTTTCTTATAGCTTCTAAATGTTCTTTAATCCTGGCGGAAAATTTTCTAATAGTTTTACCAATATAAAAGGATGAACAGGTGATGCAAACAGTTGCGTACACTATATACATAGATTTACAGTCGAAATAATGTTTAAATAAAATGGAATAGTTATGTTTGAATTCATATTTATCACAGATTAGAATATGTGTACAGGCTACACATGCACCACAAGTATGCATACCTGAAGAGGCATTATGAATAGTGGGACATAACAAGAACTGTGTATCTCTGTTTTCAAAAGATAATCTGAGGGACTTAGTTTTTCTATGTGCAGATAAAGGTGAGGGACCTAACTTGTCCGAGATCTCTTGGCTGGAAGTTAAAACTTCCCAGTTATTAATGAAAATATCCTTGATAGCTTGTGTGTCCCTACAAATAGGTACAGGGAAAACTAGCTTGTTTGTCAAACTGAGCTTGTGTATTAATTTTGTGCTGAGAAGTGTGTAACTCATTGAGCTGATATGCTTGATTATCAAATGTAGTGTTCTGTGAAACAAGTGAATCAGTGCTAGTGAGATGTTTAGGTATAAATCCTTTAAAAAGTATAGTAGGAAACTTTGAATGTCTATTTGACCAAATTTCCTTAAATAAGTAATTAAGTCTGATAGGGTAACCTCTTTGCAGTAAAAAGCATCCAAAAACTTTACTTTCTTGTATGAAATCCTGATCGTTACTTATAAGGCGGGAGCTACCTTCGAACCCATAGCCACATCTTTAATTTGATGAAATATATCATTATCAAAGTGAAAATAATTCCCTTCCTGCACCAAAGACATAAGTATACAAATAGTGTTAATTTTATCATGAGAAAGGGTGGTATAAGATGACGAGTAAGACCTCAAAAAATCTAAGCCTTCCTGATGTGGGATATTTGTATAAAGTGCTTCCACGTGTAATGTGACTAACATAATATCTTTAGATGAAGGTGGAAAATTGTATAGTAAATTCAGAAAATTCCACGAGTCCCTTAAATAAAAGGGAGACTTCTGCACTGTAGGATTTAGAATTAAGTCAAGAAATTCTGCTATGCCCTCCATTTTAGTTCTATTATTGGATACAGTATGTCTGAAGGGAGGGTTAGTCTGACATTTATGCACTTTGGGAATGCCAAAAACTTCCCCAAATTAGGATCCTGTACTGTTATAAATTTAGCTTCCATTTCAGAAATAGCTCCTGTTCTGAGTAGTGAAGAAATAGTTCTATCAATATTATTAAATGCTCGCTTTAATAATATCCACCGTTATTTAAGTCTTCTCGAAATATTTGTACTTGTCTATCTTGTTCCATTAATACAACACCTGACCCTTTGTCTGCTCTCATATTCTAATGGATCTGTCATTGTGTAATGCTGAAAGGGCTGACATTTGTTCTGAATTTAAATTGAACCATTTAGTGCCACAGTTATTAAACAACATTTTACAAATGTCTTTTTCACACATTTTTAGGAATATATGTAAGGTGTTGCAAAGTGGAGGGTTACATGAGCTTTTTTAATGGGTAGAAAAGATAAGAAGTTAGTATTATCTATACATAATTGGTTTACTGTATCAATTTAATTTTAACACAGATACACAGTATACTATTGGCTCATAATACTATGAGATCAACCCCCTTTTTTGAAATGGTTATATATACCTTGCACTGTATTGTATATTAATTTCTGATGAAGTCCAGTTATTAAACGGATGAAAGCGCTAATAACGGCTGTAGTGTATTTGTCAGCATATTATTTTTCTTGTTTTATTAACAAGTGTTTGATTTCATATTTCAATTTTCTTCTCTATTTTAAGAGGTGGATTATTAATATATATATATATATATATATATATATATATATATACGTATATATATATATATATACATATGTGTGTGTGTGTGTATGTTTTATATATATATATATATATATATATATATATATATATATAGTGTGTGTGTGTGTGTATATAATATATATAATTTATATATATATTTATATATATATGTGTGTGTGTATGTAATATATATATATATATATATATATATATATATATATATGTGTGTGTATGTAATATATATATATATATATATATATATATGTATGTATATATGTATACATATAATGACATATACATTTTATATATACATATATATATATATATATATATATATATACATATATACATATATATATATATATATATATATAGATATATATATATATATATATATATATATATATATATATATATATATATATATATATATATATATATATATATATATATATCCAAACAAAATAAGTCCGGAACTCAGGAGTGTGCTGTAATAAAATATCAAAAATCCAGCAAACAGCACAATTAACAAAGCCAGGGCCAGCCGATATCTAGTCCCAGTATGCCTTCAGCATAGTTCAAATGCTGAAAACAATTCCAATGACTCAGTTTAACAGCTTGCCAGCATTTCAATAAATGTGCATAAAGAACATGCATCAAGATGAATAGCTAAAAATATAGACACATTTATTCAGCTTGCAGAAATAAAAACAATAAAACTGTAGAGGGATAAGCGCTTTCGGGTTACTCCAAACAACCCTTCTTCAGATCCATATCATTTGCGTCTCTCAAGTATCTGATTTTTAAAAACTTTCAGCCAATGAACAGCTAGCTTCAATTTAACGTGTCATAGATGTCTCTTCAATCTCTGCCCTTTCAGGGCAGGTTTCATAGGGAAAGCTGTAGTGAGCCCAGGTTTTTTATGTGCTCTCAGTTTCCCTATCCAAAGCATTTCTTCTTGTTCAAGTCTGTTATTCACATCACCCCCTCTCTTTGAAATATATATAAGATATAAAGCTCTAAATACAAAACTATGTTCTTCATTATCTCTAATATGCTTGGCCAAGGGATTTTTATAGTCTAAGTCTTATATCACTGATGTGTTTGGACAGTCTCTCTTTCATCTGTCGTATCGTTTTTCCAACATAGAAATTTTTGCATGCTAGGCAAGTGGCTAGGTATATGACATTCTTTGTAGTGCAATCTGCATAACAATTACTAACATATCTCTTTTTAGTAACTGGATGCTCGAAATAGCTATTGTACATATATATCTGCACATGGTGCACATTCTACATGGAAAAGTTCCTTTTCTCCTTGAGATAGTGTGTGATTCCATTTCATTATCTTTACATACTATTTGCTTTAAGTTCCTTGCATTTCTGAAACAAAACTTAGGTTCTTCTCCCAGGACCTCTTTACATTCTTCACTTGACATAAGTATCTTCCAATTCCTTTTCACTGTATTACATACTTCTTCTGTGTCTGTTGTATGGGTAAGCACCATTTTCAGTTCTTTATATGGATACTTATTTTGATTCATATTCTCATGTTTCCCTCTTAAGTATGGTCTGCCTTTCTCATTCCTTTCCAAATATACTTGTCTCATATTCAACACCTCTTCTTCTCTATACCCTCTTGCCTTCAGATGTTCCGACATATCATCCATCGCCATTACAAGAGTTGTGTCGTCCGAATGTATCCTGGATGTTCTTAAGAACTGTCCCCTCATGATGTTCTTATGGGTATATCTTGGGTGCATACTACTTCTTGGTAGAATACAATTTTTCCAGCAATCCTTTCTATACAGACTAGTGTCTTATTTTCCCTTCTCCATCCTGCGTGATTCATACATCAAGGAAGTCAATCTGCACATCATTGTGGGTCATAGTGAACTGTAAAAAGTTCGTACTGTTCTCCAAATATATATAGAATCTGTCAAATTCGTCAACGTCACCTTCCCACATGATATAAATGTCATCCACAAACCTTAAGTATACTTTTAAGTGGTTCTTCCATGTATTATCTTGATGCATTACTCTATCCTCCCAATGCACCAAAACTATGTTTGCAAAGCTATTGGCGCATGGCGTACCCATCGCTACACCACATAGCTGTATATAGTATTTCCCTTCAAATACGGTAAAGTTGGCACTGAATTTGTCGGCCAGTATATTGGCAATATCTATTGGCTCGGTATAGGAGGTACCATTGTGCAGTAGCTCAGAGCAAATCTGAGTATTGCCGTGGAAATTCTTTTCATAACTATAGAAGGCCTTGTGGTTGTCTTTACTATATGCTGTAATTCTGTTTTCATAGCTAGCTTTAAAGGATTTGATGAGGCTGGGACTTCATCTTATTCCACATCAGTTTCCTCCTTCTGTTGTAGACTTTGTTTATGGCAGGGGACCACCAGATTGGCTTCCTTTTTTTGGAGGAGAGTGTCTTAGTTCTGTTGGTATGGCAAGATCCATGCATTTGTGTACATGTTCGTACAGTGCATTGGTGTATGATTCGGCGGTCATGCAACTGATCTCCATTTGCATGAGTGCCGTGAGGTTAGCCACCTCTATTTTTAGGATCCCAAAGTTACCTTTGCCATTCTTTTAGCCATTAGAGACATAAACACTTTATAATCATGGGTTAAAATTGAAATGGGCCTATATGAAGCTAGATCTGATGGGTCTTTACCATCTTTAGGTATTACAGCCACTACAGCTTTCTTCCAGGATGTTATACAATTAATAGGAACAAATTGATATAGTTAAGGTAGTAGCGGTGAGATTTCTGTGATATGCCATGGTAGTAATTTTTCAGAACTTTAGTGAGATAATAAGCATTCTGTTTTATGTGGCAGGCAGATGCTTACACAACCTGAGGTGCTTAAGGGAGTAAGTAATAGTAAAAGAAAACATGAAGGGGAGAAAAAGCATGATGAGAGTTAGGTAGATTTTGAGAGAGAAAAAGAGTAAATATGGTGAAAGTTAGGAGGGTTGATATCTGATTTGTCTATACAAGTCTAAAGGACACAGAACTCTCACTACTGTTCTGAGGTGAAGGGAAAAAGGAAGGAAGGAAGATGAATGGAGTGCTGCAAGGACAAGTCATTGACAACCCTGGGCATAAAAGAAGGATTGGACTGAAGAGAACTCCCATAAGGGCCTGAAGTTCAGAAATTCTTTTGGTAGAAATAAGAACCACCAACAAAACAGTCTTCTGAGTACAGAATGAGAGTAGAAAAAGCCACAGGCTCAAAAGGAGGCTGATTCAGCTTTTCCAGAACAAAATTAAGGTCCCAAGAAGGTGGGATGGGCATTATTGGGGATCTAATGTAAATGATGCCCTTTAAAAACTATTTAACTTCAAATCTAGAGGAAGGTGTTGTATCCAAAGGCAGACTAGCAGAAATGGCTAACAAATTAGCTTTACCAGAAGAGTATGCTAGCCACAACTGAGCAATTTGTACAAGTGAGAAAATGCAGTAAGAATACCCACTAAAAGAGGGTTCTGGTCATGTTTGTGACACCAAAAAGAAGATCTTTACCCCTGAACATTATAGGATTTTCTAAAAGTGTGATGTTATGTAGTCCAATCTCACCTACATTCTTACTGTGGGTTCAGAGTCGACATTCGGCTCCGACTCAGCCATACTTTTTAGCTCGAAGTCTTTCTATTGGCTGGGCTAAGATGGTATCCCATGCTGCACTGCTCTCTATCCCCAGATCTCATTTGCTGCTCGTGTAGCTCGGACGTGGTCTTGCTCTTGGCTGTGGCTAAATACACTTTTCTTCTTATATCAGAGAAGTTTTTTGCAAAAAACAGAAAAAAAAGCTATTTTCATAGCTATTGTGTGTGTTCTTAACTGTATTGTGGAAAAGTTGTGTTTTTCTCTTACAGCGTATTCTTGCGGTATCCCACTAGCTGTTTCCAATGGGCTAGGCCCGTTTCAGTTAGAGGACCTAGTCTGTCCCCTTGCTTTCCTTGTGTGCTACTCCTTCCCTTAGACTGAAACCGTTTAAATTAGAGGAATTAGTCCTCCCCCTTGTAATTGTGTCTAAGGATCGTTTGAATTAGAGGTGTTTGTGGTGTTCTGTTTGTTGTTTGGCTTGTTCCTGCTCTTGTGGCTGTTTTGACCATTTGTCTATTTTTTGAGTTAGTTACTTGCTGTTTGTGGTAACTATGTCCAAAGATACTAAGGAGCATAAGCCCTCTGGCTTCAAGAAGTGCTCCAAGTGCAGTTATAAGATGTCCATCACTGATGGACACTCTGTTTGTGTGTACTGTCTGGGAGCGATTCATCTCCAGGAATCGTGTAGTTTTCGTCATGCCTTTAGCCCGTGAGTTCTTCAGGAAAGGAAGAACAAATTGATTTTGAAGGGACTTCTGAAACCCTGCTTTGAGGAGGGTCTGGAGAGTGTTCCAGCTCTAAGGCAAAATCTTCCAAGGCAAAAAAGCGATCCCCAGCTCCATCAGTATCCTCGGATCCACCGGAGAAAATAGCAAAATCTTCATCGACATCCTCGGCTCCATTGTCCTCTGGGCCTCAGGAAGTGTCAGTGGTTATGAAACCTGCTTCAGCTCCAATTTTCTTGGAACCTGTTCGGAGACGGTCGCCTAGCATTAGGCCGGTATCTCCTCCTCGCAGGTCTCCTTCAGAGAGGAGGTCTCGATCTCCTTCCCTTTCCCCCAAATCCTCCAGAACCTTATCAGATGTGGACATCGATAGAGTGGTGCAGAGACTTCTTCAGTCACTGGTACTGGCTAAATTGTTTTCGGCTCCGACCCAGTCGGCTCTGGAGCCTGTCCCTCAACCGACATCGATACTTCCTCCGAGCGCATCTCAGCTTTCGGAGCCGAAGTTCTCGGCTCCATGTGATGTCCCTAGGTTGGTTTTGACAGCCCCTCCCGGCTTATCGGTTCCGATGTCAGCTCCGACCCTGTCGGCGCCATCCATGGGGTTCAGGACTTGGGATTCATTGGTCGGACCCAAGGGAGAGGCTTCGGGACACCTCTCGGCTCCTAGTCTCCCTCTCGGTGCTTCGGCATGGGGAAGCCTGACTCCTGTCTCGGCTTCGGAGGCTGGTCGTTCTTTGGATCAGGGAGGACCAGCCTTTGAGGCCATGCGGAGAGCGCTGGCCAGGTCGTCAGCAGCATCATACGGGTCGGTCACTCTGTCCCCCACAACAGCGATGCAGGTCTCTGATCGCCATCTATCTCTGGACAGCAGAGCCCCAAGGCCTCAGGGTACCCCCACGAGTGGTCCCCATATTTCTGAAGGCCCCTCAAAGTCTTTGCCTGAGGAGCCACCCAGAAAGAAAATGTGCAAGTGGAAGCACATAGATTCCCAGGATGAGTCTCTCATGTCAGACACCGACCTCGAGGAATCGGAGGGGTCCCCCAAGTCATCCTCTGAGGATGTTTCTTTCTCTGACATCCTAGAGATTTTGAAGCAAAGAGGTGACTGGCCATCCAAAGCCCCCTCTGAAGGGGAGTTGGTCTTCCTGAAGGCCTTTGGTGCTCAGCCCTCCGCCTCCTGGGTATCTACACCCTTCGGCGAGCTTCTGGATGTAGTTTGTCGAAGGGTGTGGGAAACCCCTGACTCTGTGGAACCAGTCCCCAGGAGACCCAATAAATTTTTGTCTGCCCCTTCTGATAAGGAATTTCTATCCAAGGGAGTCCCTGTGGATGCCATGATGGTGGCAGTGGCCACCCAGAAGGAATTAGCTGAGAATTTTTCCACCATCCATCCACCTAACAAGGAGTCTAGGACTATGGAACGGTATGGGAAGCGTACGTTTTCTTCAGCGACCTTTACCTTGCGGTCACTGAATTACTTATTACAATTTACATGGCTCCAGAGTGATCTCCTAAAGGATCTTGGAGATACTTTCATGGGTAACGTTTCTAAGGTGGTGGCCCAGAAGGTCAACGCTTAGATGTCTACCTTCAATTCTATTCCGAACTCCTCCATGAGGCTGATCTCCTACGCAGCCGAGGGAGCGAGTAGGGCAGCAAGTTCAGGAGTTGCTCTTAGGAGACAGGCCTAGATGTGCCTTTGTCATTTCGCAGAGGCCTTCAAGTCTTCTTTCACCAATACCTCGTTTGATGGTTCCTCTTTGTTTGGGACCAAGATGAAAGACACTCTCACTAGGTGTGAGCAAGAGGGAAAAACTCTGTCTGCCGTAGGAGTCTGTTTTTCCCTTCCCTCTAGGCCTTATCCCAAGGCCCAGAGGGGTGGAAAGATGTGGTTCAAGAAATCACAGAGGTTTCTTCCTGGTGCACAAGGTGAGCTCCCCTCCAGAAGCAGGAGAGGGGGTGATTATTCAGGAAGACACCACCCTAGGGGCAGAGGAGGCCCTCTCAACTCTGGAGACCGCGATTCCTTTTGTGGTTCTCCCTACCACCGCTTCTGATGGGAGGCCCGACTGTGCGTTTCCAGAGCCAGTCGGGGATTGAATCTCATTATACCCAGAGGCCTGGCAAGATATCACCCAGGACCAGTGGGTTCTACAAATAATTTCCGGAGGATATGTCATTCCCTTCTCATCAAATCCCCCTCCAGTTAAGAAAATCCCGGATGTTCCATCCAGTCAAAGGGATTCCGCAGCCTCAGAAGTTTCAAAGCTGCTAGAAAAAGGAGCCATCCAACATGTCCCGTCAGACCAGATCAGATTACGGACTTACTCCAGATTCTTTTTGGTGCCAAAAAGGACAGGGGACCTGAGACCCATTTTGGATCTCAGCCGATTGAACACCCATGTGCAAAAGTCCAAGTTCCGAATGGTCATGTTGCAGTCTATTCTCCCATTGTTGGGAAAAGAAGTGTGGATGTGCTCCATCGACCTCAAGGATGCTTACTACCACATAAAGATGAACAGGGCATCCAGAAGTCACCTACGCTTCCGGCTGGGAGCCAGTCACTTTCAGTTTCTTGCCCTGCCCTTTGGTCTCACCACAACCCCCAGGGTGTTTACCAAATTCATGGCAGTGGTGACTGCTCACTTGAGACGTCAGGGATTCCAAGTGTTTCCATACGTGGATGACTGGCTCCTTACTGCCACCACCAGGCATCTGCTACTTCAGACCAGAGATGCTACTATCAACCTATGTCAACAGTTGAGCATAACCTTGAATTGGGAAAAATGCGCCTTGTTGCCATCGCAGCGTGTCACTTTTATAGGCGCCGAATAAGACACCATCCTCATGTGGGCATTTCTACCTCAGTAAAGAATCAGAATTCTACAACAACGTGTTTATGCCTTGCTCCCTCTGAGAAGAGTGAAGGCAAGATTGGTCCTCCAATTGTTGAGGACGATGGCTGCTACGATTATGTTAGTCCCCCTGGCAAAGTTATATATGAGGCTCCTTCAGTGGCTACTCTTCACCCAGTGGTCCCTTCAACGTCTTCCACTTTCTTACCCTATTATACTCACAGACAGGTGCAAACAGGATCTCAGTTGGTGCCTTCACACCGACAACCTTAATGCAGGAAAGCCCTTCATTCCTTCCCCTCCGGTTGCCACGGTGACCACGGATGCCTCCCAGATTGGGGGGGGGGGCATTATCTAGGCAAGACAGTCCAAGGCACGTGGCAAGAGCACAAGATGCGACTGCATATTAGTGTCCTGGAGATGAGAGCAGTACTACTAGCGTTACAAGCACTTCAGAGTTTTCTTCCTCTCGAGACTATTGCAATCCACTCAGACAATATTTCAGTGGTGTGGTATCTGAACAAACAGGGAGGAACCAAGTAATATCCCCTTTGCAGAGAGGCCATGCGAGTGTGTCAGTGGGCAGTGTCTTCCCAATGTTTTCTGGTAGCAACGCACATTCCAGGCTAAGCAGAGCTATTCTGATGCCTCACAAGTGGTCCCTGAACTGTCAAGTTGTGGAGCAGATCTTCCGCAGGTGGGGTCAGCCTTGCTGCAACCTTTTTGCCAGTCCCCTCAATGCCAAATGCAGCAGCTATTTCACCCTTATCCCCCCTCAGGGGGAGTCACCCAGGGATGCTCTAGTTCACGATTGGCCCTCCGGTCTACTATATGGCTTCCCTCCGGCTCCTTTGCTGTCAAGGGTTATTCAGAAAGCGCAATCCTTGGGAAGCAAAATGATTCTGATTGCTCCACACTGGCCTCGTCAAATTTGGTTCCCCTTTCTCCATCCCTATATCATGGATGCTCCTTGGATTCTGGACGCACAACCAGACTTACTGACTCACATGTCAGGGCAGCTCCATCCCCCTCTTCGGATCCTTTGATTGACAGCCTGGCTACTCCACTTCCGTCATTAGTTAGGCTTCACCATTTTTCGCCAGAGGTGGTTCATATTCTATCTTCCTCTCATAAGCCTTTGACCAGGAAGATTTATTACAGCAAATGGAAGAGGTTTTCCATCTGGGCACATGCCAAAAAGATTGACCCTTACACAGCTCCAATTTCGTCTGTATTGGAGTTCCTTTCTATGCTTTTTAACGAGAGTTCAGCGGCCACGACCATTAAAGTCCATTCAGCGGCGATTTCTACTTTTCGTGTCGCAGACGAACCTAGCCTAATGGCACATAGACTCTGTAAGGCTTTCCTGAAGGGCACTTTGTTGCTTTGTCCTCCTGTCTCGGAACCTGTTATGCCTTGGGACTTAAACTTTGTTCTACAGGGTCTTACTTCACCCCCCTTTAAGCCTGCAGCCACTTGTGATTTAAAATTCTTAACTTGGAAGACTGTCATTTTGGTAGCCATCACGTCAGCCAGACATGTTTTGGAGCTTCAAGCTTTATCATTCAAACCCCCTTATTTGATTTTTCATAAGGATAGGGTTTCTCTCAGACCGAATCCCTCCTTTCTTCCCAAAGTAGCGTCAGTTAGTAACCTTAACCAATCTATTGACTTGCCATGTTTTTTCCTCAGTTCTCAAACAAGGCAGAATTTAAATTTCATCAGTTGGATGTGCACAGACAATTACGATTTTATTTGCACAGAACCAAAGATGTCAGAAAATCTGATCAGTTGTTTGTTTCATTTTCAGAAAACATAATTAGGTCTCCTGTTTCCAAAGTCATGTTGTCCAGGTGGATTTCCAGTTGTATTTCTTTCATTTATACTTCAGGGGGAAGAGATTTACCATTCTGGGTGAAGGCTCACTCTACCCGGTCTTATCTACATCTACAGCTTTTCAGGCCGGATTGTCTATGGATGATATTTGTGCTGTGGCACCTTGGGCATCTCCTCACACCTTTGTTACTCATTACAAGTTAGATGTGGTATCTAGGAACAGGTCTTCCTTTGGTTCCACAGTGCTCAGGAGTATTTTCCACTGAGCCTCCCAGGATTTAGGTGCTGGGGACACTGTCCCATGGGTAAGAATGTAGGCGAGATTGGACTACATAACATCAAGAAGTTATGTACTCATCATAACGTTCAAATTATGTAGTCCATCTCGCCTCACATTCTTACTTACCCCCCCCCACCTTCCCCCGTCCTGGAGGATCTGGAGGGTAGGCCTGGTTTCAGAGTTCTCTTCATTCTTGGTTTGTTTTTCCTTTCTGTGGGTGTTGTTATGCATGTAGAATGAGTGCTGGTGCTTGCAGCAAACTAGATCTGGGGATAGAGCGCAGTGCAGCATGGGATACCATCTTAGCCCAGCCAATAGAAAGACTTCGAGCTAAAAAGTACGGCCGAGTCGGAGCCGGCATTCGGCTCTGAATCCACGGGTAAGAATGTGAGGCGAGATGGACTACATACATCGAACGTTATGGTGAGCACATAACGTCTTGTTTTCTGGCATCCTGCAAAATTGAAAGGACATTGTTAGAAAGCTGGTGTCAAAAAGGACTCAAACCCTATCACCCAAAGAATCCATTGTAGGGCAAGCAGATAAGGGTGAATGAGAGAGCCCTTGTCCTGTGGTAGGAAATCCATCCTGTGAGGTAACTTGTGATGATTGCCCCTGACCAGATAAAACAGAAGGGGGAACCAATGCTGACTGGGCCAAAAGGGAGTCACCAACAAGATTTTGAGCCTGTCCCATATGATCTTGTGTAAGACCTTTGGCAATAGAGGAAGAGGTGGATAGGCATAGAGGAACATCCATTCAAAAGAAAATGACATGGCATTGGCATCCACTTTCCAAGCCAGGGGACGTGGCACTCTGGAACAGAACCTGAGAAGTTGTTTGTTCTGAGGGGAGATGAAAAGATCTGCTTGAAGACCCGACAATGGCTAATGTCCAAGAAGATGACCTGGAGGGTCTACCCTGAACTTGCTGATATTGTCTGCCACTAAATTGTGTTCTGAGGGTATGTAAACCATTTGAATAATCAAATTTTCACTAATAGCATATTCCCCCAAAAAAGAACTTGTCTACAAATAACTCCTTGCTTGTTTGCATACCACATGACAGTGGCATTGTCTTTGAAAACCCTGAGAAGTCCCAGAACCCAGAGGGAGTGCAGGACTTGAAGAGAGAAAAGTAGAGCTCTAATCCCTTTGAGATTGATATGGTCCTTCACTTGCTGGGGAGACCAAACTCCCTGGACCATGATGTTGTTGGAAGAAACCTCCCAACCCAGATCTGAAGCATCTGTATAAACTCCTGAGTGAGGGATGGAGCTTGAAAAAGCGAGCCTGGATTCAGAGAAATCTGATGAATCCAGCACTAAATTTCCTATTGAAGACTATGCAAGAGAGAATGACAATGCTGTAGCCAGATTGTCTTTAGATACCACACTGAATCTTCATCATGTGGAGGTTGGTGAAAGGAACCACAGGAATAGAAGAAGCTATGCACCCCAGGGGTCACAGAAACTCTCTTGCAAATTCTACTTGTAAAGGAAGAAGGTCTGGGGAAAAAGCTGTCAAGGAGATGACCTTGGGATGAGGAAGAAAAGCTATCATGGGTAGGATCTGAATCCTGCACCCCAGGAACATTTAATCTTGTGAAGGGGTTAAAACAGTCTTTTTGAGATCGAGGGTGAACTCCACATTGCAGAGCAGAAGCATGGTAAATCTGAGATTCAGTAGCATGGTAAATCTGAGATTCAGTAGAAGAATTTGCTGAGAAGGGGCTTGAGATAGATCATCCAAACAGGGAACAAATCTGGACAACATGGAGTTTGCAGTAGGCTATGACTAGAGCCAGACATTTGGTAAAGACCCTCGGTGCTGTAGAAAGACCAGAAGGCAAAGCAGAGAGCTGATAATGTGAGGAAGAAGTACACAGCCATAAAAGTTTTCTGAAAAGAGGGTGAATAAGAATGTGGAGATGAGCATCCTTCAGGTCCAAAGAGACCAGGGGGGCCTGAGGAAGCAAGGATTGTAGGGATAACATTTTGAAAGAGTGGACTTAAAAAAAGAGTTGAGACATGAGAGATCAAGAATGGGCCTCCAAGAATCTTCCTTCCTGGGAACCAAGAACATTATGGAATAAATCCCTTTGCCTCTCTGGTAGGGTGAAATGAGCTAAATAGTTCCCCTAAATCTTAAAGGTTCTGAGGAATAAGAAGAACATGAGTAAGCTGGCAAAGTGGAGGCTGAGAAATCCCTAAAAAGGGTATAAGGGATTTCCAAAACATGAAATAACCTTTTTGAATTATGGAAAGAACCCAAAAATCTATAGAAATCTACTGCTAGATGGGAAATGACAGTCAACCTGAGGGAAAGAGGATTAGGCATGAGCAGCAGGGAAGGATGAATGTCAAACAGAGGCAAACTTGTCAGGGAAAAAGAGGTTTACTTACCTCTAGAATCCTGAGCAAGCTTATCAGAAAACACCCTTTTGGAAGTTCTCTTGACTTTTCTACTGTGTATGCACAAAAGAAGATTTAGAAGGATGATTCCTTTGAAACTTAGGGATAAGGGAAAATAAACTCTGTTTGAGTTCCTGCACAACTTTCTATTTATCCTGCAAGATTTAAAAAAAAAAGTCTACATTTTTTTCCAAACAGATTCTTAGTGTGCAAGGGGGAATCCAAAAACCTATATGTCTTATATTTATTGAGAGATTGCAACCTAATCCAGGAGTACCTTTGTATAACAGACCCTGATACAGTCACCAAAGAAGAGGCATCAGCAGCATTTTACAGAATGGTGAGCCACCTGAGAAGCCAAGAGGAATAAGGAAATTGCAGAAGTCTTAGCTTTAGAGTCAGACATATCAGTCAAAGCACCTCCAAGTTTAGAAAGAAGAGCCAGCGCATAGCTGGCCATATAGGTCTGATCATTTATGGCTCCGAAGAACAGAGTGACAGAGAAATATACTTTTTTTTTAGTCAAGTCCATAGTCCTGCTGTCTTTGTCAGTGGGGAAATGTTTAGAGGAAGAAAGTAATTTGGAAGGTCTGCCATTAGAAACAGAAATGACCGCAAGGTCACAGGAAGAATTAATATGAAATAACCTTTGAGCCTTAGGCACCTTGTAAAATCTATCAGATATCTTAGGAGCAGCAGGCTGAGACTCAGGAGCCTGGTAAGCAGAAGAAAAGGTATCCAGGAGGGCTTCCATCACAGGAGGGACTACAGAAGGCCTGGGAGAGTTTGTCTGTAAGAGGGCATAATACCTCATTTGGACCTCAGGCATTTGGGAACTATCTCACTGAAGGTGCTCATAGGTTCATAGGTAGGTACTAGGCTATTGGCCCTAGGGCCTATATAAGTCTAGCCAAAGGTACCCTGGCTTTCGCCACCCAAGAAAATTATTTTCCTGTGCCACTGTCGAGCAGAGCCACAGAAGTGATCCCCGGGGTGAATTTCCTATCTCCCATCCAATCGTCAAGATTTTTCTTGAACAGTGCTAATGAGGAGCTTTGTTTGATATAGATAGGTAGTTTGTTCCAGAGTATGGGAAGTCTCTGGGACAGGAATCTATCCCTCCAGCATGTTCTGTTTATTGTGGTGATGAGGTTTAGGTCCCTAGAGCGTGTAGCTCGTAGGGATTGGTATTTCTTTAAGTGGAGCATGTCTAAAAGCTCTGGGTTTGACATAGCTTTGTGTGTTAGGCAGAGATCGCCTCTGAGTAGGCGATATGCGATGGAGTAAAGCTGCAGTTTTTTGAGACGGTCTGCATAGGGCATCTCTTTGAGGCCAGTAATCCTCTTTGTGAGGTATTTCTGTGGCCTTTCCAGTTGTTGTAGATGTCTTGTGAGGTACATACCAAAAGGGGCATTGTACTCTATAATGGGTCTAATGAGTGACGAGTAGAGGGGAACAATGACCTCTTTTTTCCTGGATGAGAAACCTTTTGTGATGAGGTGTGCCACATAGAAGGATTTCCTGACTACTGTGGCGATGTGATCATCAAAGGAGAGACTACTGTCCACCTGTGTCCCAAGGTCTCTTATCACACTTTCGGTGTTAAGTAGACTACCACCTATGTGGTAGTTCATGGATACTGAGTTTTTACCAAAAGGAATGACAATGCACTTTTTGGCATTGAGCTTGAGGCCATGGCTTTGACACCAGGCATCTGTCTCAGCAAGGCCCTTTTGTAGGATGTCCACATCTTTTGGAGTTTTGATTATGGCTCCTAGTTTGCAGTCATCTGCGAACTTCGTTAGCCAAAGACCTTCTATGTTGGCCTGTACTTCAGAGAAGTAGATGCCAAACAGGAGACGACCCAAGACTGAACCCTGTGGTACTCCATTTGTCACTGGTCTGAAGCTGGATTTGGAGTCTGCTACTTTCACAGTGTGGGTTCTGTCAGTGAGCCATTTGGCAACCCATCTTGTGACATAGGGATTTATACCTAGTTTAGTGAGTTTATCTATAATTCCAGAGTGGGCGATGGTGTCAAAAGCCTTGGCGAGATCTAGATAGGCTGTGTGAACCATTTTACCCTCATCTATGGCTTTGGTGACTGCTTCAAAGAAGTCTATCAGGTTTAGGAGACGTGATCTGCCTTTTACAAACCCGAACTGGGTGGGGTCCTGAGTTTGGAGATTACCAATGTCATTGCTTATAAGTTCCATGAAGATACGCTCCATAGCCTTGCAGACCAGGCTCGTTACGCTAATGGGGCGGTAGTTTCCGGGGTCTGTGGTGGCTCCCCCTTTGTGGAGTGGGATAACTATCGCTGTGCGCCATTCAGTGGGCACATAGCCTGAGGTGAGGCTATGATTGAACATGGTACTTAGGTGGGGTGCCAGTTCATTCTGTAGTTCATGTAGAACACAGCCTGGGATGTCATCAGTTCCATGGATGCTGTGTTCTTGGCTTTGGATAGTGTGTTTTTTACCTGTGCTGCCATGATTACAGGAACTTTGCATTCTTCTGGTATAGAGATGGACCCTTTAGGGGATAACAGAGGAGTAAAGTTAGCACTGAACCTATCTGCCAGGATGTTGGCAATATCCGTTGGTTCTGTATATTTAGTGTCATTGTGCTGTAACTCAGAGCAGATCTGAGTGTTGCCATTGAGATTCTTGACATAGCTATAGAATGCTTTGTGGTTGTCTTTAGAGTCAGTGGCGATTTTGTTTTCATAACTAGCTTTGGAGGATTTTATGAGGGATCTCAGCTTCTTACTGAAGCTGACCAGGGAATTTCTCCAATCATGGGATTTTACTCTTTTTTGCAACAGTTTCTTTCTTCTGTTGTAGAGTTTGTTTATGGCAGGGGACCACCAGATTGGCTTCCTTTTTTGGAGGATAACATCTTGGTTCTGTTAGGGATTGCACAATCCATGCACTCATGTAAGTACTTATAAAGTGCATTTGTGTAGGATTCAGCAGTCATACCTCTATTGTCCGTCAGCATGGGTGTCGACTATTTTTTCTATGGTGGTCCTAAAAGAAACTTCCTGAACAGGAGAATCTGGAGAAATAGTATCATCATCATCATCTTCTGACTGTAAAGCAAGAGGTGAGTGGATTTTAGAAAAATATGCTAATTACTCCTTCCCAGAATGCAGCTCCACATTTTTAGGGGGAATAGAAGAAAATGGAACAATGGAAGCACTGACAACCCTGTTTATGTGTGTATATGGGGGGTGTATTCAAGGTATTCAGGGTCACAAGGGCCTTGAAAAGACCTTGAGTGAAGTCCTGCTGGTCTTTATGAGGATCCTTGGCCATAGGAGCCATATGCTTATGCTTTTGTTTTTGTTTTTTCTTGTGAGGAACCTCTGCAGTAACAAGCTTAGAAGGGTCAGAACCATGTCTGACTTCAGTAAAGGAACTAGGGACTTCTTCACTAACAAATATCTGGGGAATCTCCCTAGGCCTGTCCGATATAATCAGCTGCAGCTCTCCCTTCTCATCTATTTGTATTCTGAGACAATTTAGATGGCAGTACCATTTTTATCTGTGTGGAAAGCGAGCTATTTTTTTCAGTGTGGCATATATCACAAAATGGGGTTCATATTTCATTTTGTCCACCAGTTTGAAAAAAGAGCACATACTGGAACTAGTACTTCACAGTTCACCCACTATTTAACCAGGTCACTCTTTTTGACAGTCCTAACCTTCCATCATACCAGTTTCTCCTGTGCAGCACAAAATGAGAGTTGTGTTTCAACCCTCTCACTAGTTTGTACAGTTCATGTTGCGATTGATACTTCCCACTTCTCTCACTCTTCACCATATTCTTCTCCATATTCACTTAGTTATTAGTACTCTGTTGAAGTAGCTGGCATCTAGTTCACAGCTACACTTACAATTCTTCTGGTTAGTTCCTGGACTGCTCTTTTTACTCCAATATCTGTTTGAAACAAGGGAAGCAGTTTCACTACACAATCTTGCAAAGGATTGAGAAGCAGAGTGCCCTTCTCCCTGCTAACTGCCCCTCCCCTTGTTGACTGCAGTTTTATGGACTTATTTTATCTCATCCAAAGCCTGATCTGGCTTACATATACATTTCATGCCACCTGAAAAACAATATTCTGAAAACACTTGGTTATAGCAGTTTGAATCACACACCAGCCTCTCAACACCGAACCAAAATCAGGTACTCTTCTTTTGTCTGATATTGAGCTATTAATCACTATCCTGTTTTCAACACTTTTCCCTTTTTTTGTCAGAATTGTATCATTATGCTGATACAACTGCATTTTAACCAATATAGGTCTATGCTGCTTTCTGGTGGTCTAAATTTGTAGCAAAGACACAATGCGCCATCTCAATGAATAAATCTTCCTGTGCATCCCCATTCTATCTCCTTATCTCTGCTTTTTGTAAAAGTTAATAACAGTCTGTTTTCTGTAACGTCTGTGGTATTGTGAAAACCTCAGATTTTCTTTCCTTGCTATATTTTCTATGTCTAATATTTTTGAAACATTCTTCATTTGCTATCTCACTCTCTGTCGTTCTCTTCATTTCTGTTTTTGGCATCTTCAGACTTAATCAGATTTTTTTTTGCTGATTCTGCTTTTCCAAACATTTGCTATTTTGTATGTTATTTTAAACATGTCTGCATGCATTTGATCTGTTTTTCTTCTACTGGAAGCCATTGTGTGCATTAATGTTACAAATTATTTGGCAGTTGTCTTAGAGGATTAAGGAGCCATTTCCTGTGGCCCAGATGTGCAAGATTTGATTCTCACAGCCTTCATTGTCTAACTGTGTGACTCCGAGTAAGTCACTTAACCAGACACCACTCCTGGGTTGTGTGAAAAGGCTCTATGGAGATCACTGCTCTAACCTTGGAAAACAAACATAAATAAATAAATACATTAGTTTGCTTCCTGCTGATAAGCCACAAGGTACTTGCCTTCCACTACTTTTTCTTCTCCTTCTCTGGTCAACTTTTTCTTACTTTTCCCAGATGTTTCCTTTACTAACATCTAAGCAATGAAGTTGCTACCCATTAAGTGAACGTCACCCACATTTGTAACT
The DNA here is from genome assembly GCF_019279795.1 of Protopterus annectens. Classification (NCBI taxonomy): domain Eukaryota; kingdom Metazoa; phylum Chordata; order Ceratodontiformes; family Protopteridae; genus Protopterus; species Protopterus annectens. The sequence goes on from NC_056728.1 coordinate 597,067,928, forward strand.
GTTTTGACAGTTTCTCTGTTCTGACACCTATTAGAAATCCTTTCATTCTCATTTTCATTGCAAGACCATGCATGTACAGACCATTTGACTATGAATACCGGTCAGTATCTCTCAACCTGTACTGCTTACAAGGCAAATTAAGTGATAGTTGTCTTAAACATTATCTAAGGACTCTGGCTTTGGGAATGTTATTCTACATATATAAATAGTATATACCTTAATTGTTATCAAGCAACTACCAGTATTTTTACATAGTGTGTTACACATGTAGAATGACGGTGTATTTCTGTTTCCATGCAAGGCGTTTCACACTTTGTCCTTCAGCAACATATAGCTTCATTTAGGTGTTTACCAGGCTAATGACCACAAGAGCCTTTTTAAGCCTAACCATGCATTCCAAATCTCTGACAAGTTCTGATACCCTTGATAAGTGTAAGCATGTGCCTGGGAGATAAACCATTTACAGGTTGCCTGTGTCCATTAGAGACATAGGTGCTAAACCAGGGATGAATTTCCGGTTTACCATCCAATTGTCCAAGTTGCACTTAAATTGGGTTAGGGAGGAACTCTGCTTCGCATGGATGGGGAACCTGTTCCGTAGATGGGGTAATCTCTGGGCTACTTACCGATCTGTCCAGCAGGTCCTGTTTATATCACAGGCAAGGTTTAAGCCTTTAGAATGGGTAATTCTGGTGCTATTTGTTTTGTGGATATGCAAGAGGTCCATCAGAGTGGGGTCTAACAATCTGCTATATGCCAGGCAAAGATCTCCTCTCAAAAGCCTGTAGGAAACAGAATACAGAAATACGGCCTTGAGGTGGTCTGCATAGGACATTTTACTTACGCCCTGTATTCTTTTAATGAGGAACCTCTGTGGACATTCCAATTGTTGGATATATCTGGTTAAGTACATACCAAAGGGGGCATTGTACTCATTGATAGGTCTGATGAATGCTAAATACAGTGGAACAATGACTTTCTTTGATTTAGATGCCATACCTTTGTTTATAAGTTGCGCAACATAGAATGATTTCCTCACCACTGTAGATAACATGATCGTCAAAGGCTAAATTACTATCTATGTGTGTCCCTAAGTCCCTGACTACTGGGTCAAATCTATGGGGTGTGTTGTCAATATGATAGTTACCAGGAATGGATGACTTCCCAAAGGATACTATTATGCATTTCTTGGCATTTAGTTTTAGTCCATGGCTCTGACACCAGTTGTTTCTGTGTCAGCCCCTCCTGGAGAACATTTGTGTCCATGTGAGATTCAGTGACAGCTCCCAATTGGCAGTCATTTGCAAACTTAATCAGCCAGAGACCACTGACATTGACCTTGACTTATGAGAGGTAACTTCCAAAAGCAGTCCAAGGACTGATCCCCGAGGGACCCTCCACTTGTGACTGTCCTCTTTGTAGAGGTGGACTCCCCAATTCTAACTTCCTGGGTCCTGTCTGTGAGCCAGTTAGCTATCCACTGGGTGACATATGGGTTTGTACGTACCCTCCTGAGTTTGTCAACAATGTCCAAGTGTGGTATTGTGTCAAATGCATTGGCCAGGTCAAGGTAGGCAGTGGAATTATTTTTCCCTCATCCATTGCTTTGGTGACCTTCTCAAAGAAGTCCATCAGCTTGAGTGGGCATGATCTGCCCTTGATGAAACCAAACTGGGTTGGGCCCAGTGTCTGGAGGTTTACTACATCTCTGTTAATTATCTCCTTGATAATTCTTTCCATGGCTTTACATATAAGACTAGTGAGACTTATGGGTCTGTAGTTTCCAGGGTCTGTACATGGCCCACCTTTGTGCAGAGGGGATGACTGTTGCCTTTCTCCATTCATGAGACACAAAACCTGTTTGGAGGCTACAGTTAAATAGTAATTCCAGAGGCCCTTATAGGTTATGTTTCATGCTATTTAGAAGATATCCTGGGATATTGTCTGGGCCCATTGATGCAGTGTTCTTGGTTTTATAGAGAGCATTAAGGACCTGTTCCCTAGTGATAGTAGGGGGAGTAGTATTTGATTATATTTCCTGAGGGAAGGTTGAGGGGGAGAAAGGGGAAAAGTTGGAGCTGAATTTATCAGCCAGGAGATATGTTATATCTCCAGTATATAGTTCCTGAGTTACGCAAATATAAGTATAAAACTGTGAATAACAAGTGGCAGGCACTGAGTTAGAGACATTTGACTTTTTATTCCAGCCCTGTGTAAAAATGGGAAACAGGAGAGTGCAAATGACGGAACAGTGGCTAATATCTCCATTGCAGTACATTCTAAAGTAACAGTCTTAGTGCTGTTTGTTTCATACACATTGTCCTCTCATAGGCTGCTTATTATTAATTGGTAAGTCATTTAGTGAAGGAACACAGACCTCTAAAGCTGTCTTTTGTTATGAGGAGCTAGAGGTGTTTAAGGGATATTTGGAAAAAGTGCTGTAGGTGTAAATGTGTTAAACAGAGACTTTACTGACTGTTGTGCAGTGCTGCATTGATCTGCAGTTTTGAAATGGATAAGCACATGTTTTAAACAGTTCAGAGTCAAGTTGTGACTTCTGTAGCAATGATGTCACTTATGATGTGGCAGTAGCCTTAGCTATGTGGGTTATATACTGCATAGGATATAATAGCCAGCCAGAGAGCTCCCACAGTTTAAGAGCACCTTCCATGCACCTATCACATTGAGAGCTTAAAGAGTGTTGGAGAAAATTAGCCGTCTGGGTACTGAACCCTTCAGAGCTTTCCTGCTTACAAAGAGTGCTCCTATTGTGGGCTTTTGAGGATTGACAGCTAGTGTTTGTCTGTTATGAGCATATAAGTTCCCTTCTGGGGAAAAATGTCCATACCTTATTTTATAACTAAAACAGTACCTTTTGGTGTAAACCTATTTGTTTTGTTCTAAGAATTTAATTTTTGTTGGACTGTCATGCAACTTTTCTGTTGGTTCGGGGTCACTGGTTCTTGTATTTCTTTAGTGTAGACTTTATGTTGTAAAAATTCTGTTCAGTGGGCGGAGTAAGTGTATGTGGTGCTTGTCATGACTTTTTTAAGGTGAAACACTACCTTTTTCATACTTGTCTTTTAACTGACTGCTGCTATGAGTTTTACCTGGACTTCAGGCTTTCCTATCCACTTTACAGTGAAACAGTGTACCGGTTCCTTGTTTCTTCCTTTCTCTGGCCACTAAAAGAAGAAAAGTTCCAAACAGTCTTTGCCTTTTCAGTAGGCTACTACTTCGTCTAAGCCGCAGATAGGTGACAATGCAGTGGCCATTTCTGGTTTCTCAGATCACTCTTCTTTCTTGGTTTCCTTTGGTGTAGTCCCTTCAGGCACCATGGACTATGGGTTAGACATGTTCTCTGCAGCTGTTGTTGTGTAGTTGGTGGGCATGTGAGAGCAACTGTTGTTGATCACAGAGGAATGAGAGGAGAATGCTTCCCTGCCTAGCTTGACTGGGATGTCTGTCTCCCAGGGTGATCCCCTGATAGGAGTCAGTCTGCGTCTATGGAGAATCCTGTTAAAAAGAAGCAGAATATTAAACATTTATCATCTCCCATGTTTGGTACTTTTGAGAGGGCTGATTTATTTGGCTTAGTTTAGGGCTTAGTTCAAACTCTTAACCCTTTTCATTTTGAATTTCCTAGTAAGAGAAAAAGGAATTCTTCATTTCTGAACATTCTCAGTGTGATGATTAAGGAAATTATTGTGAGGGAAAACAACTTTTTCTTTCTCTCTTCAGGAAACTGATTCTGATTCTGTGGAGAGCATTTCATCCCATTTTGCCTTGGAAGAACTTTTTTCTGAAACCATCCCCGGGATTCATGAACGTTGCGCCAGGCGGACGCATAGCGTAGGCGTTACAATGCCAAATATGGCCGCCGAGCGATTCAGGTACGATCCAATCCCACGTGCACTACCGGCGTGCGCTGGATCTGCGCCGCCTCCGGCGTAGGTATGCTAAACAACCCATGTGCGGTGTTGCACCATGCAAATGAAGGCATATAGCGATCCACGAAGTGGCGCAGGCGTACATAAGACGCAATGTAAACCAAAAAAAACGGTTTACATTTACCCAAACATAACATAGGAGTAACGGAAGGCTGTCAACGTCAGGTATCACACTGTTGCCATATGCCAATGGCGAAAGACACAGAGAATGTCAAAAGAAAACATGCACAACATGTAAATAATAACATAAATGGTATGTCCACAGAAACTCACAGCAGAACCCCAGGACATGTCTGCGGAAGGTGCTAAACAATGAAATAATATGACAATGTCATAAAACAGCAGTGTAATACACATCAGCTTCACAGCCACAATACACCATAGTATGCATGGAAAGCTACATCCACGGTGCAAGGGTTGCCAAGGAGTCGCGGCAGTGTTCGGCGTGGTAACTATGAATTAGTAGTCAATGCCATGCAAATGAGGCAGATAATACTGAATCGCAAAACCCTCGCCGGCATAAGGCTGTACCAAACGGCGCAGCGGTAATACACCGAGGAGTGGCTCAGAGGGAATACATGTCACCTGCAGAGGGGTGTGCCACTGTAGGAGGAAGCACATTGGAGCTCAGCATACCTGGGCTGTACATTGCACATCACAGCTGCAGGACCGGCGTGTGGGGAAATAGTTGAGCTGAGAGCACACAATGCGCGCAGAGGTGCATGTGCACGAGGATGACTACGCACCTTAACCCAGTCATGTGACGCCGCCCGCAAATAACATCGGATACAGGAAGGTGATGTTGAGAATATGAGGAAATGCGGAAGCAGTGTAATTGGAGTAGTAATGAGCAATCAACAGTAATCAACCCACGAAGGCCAATCGGTGGCAGCTGACAACTCTGCATGCAGAAACCTGCAAAATGGGATAGGGGAGGCATATGAATGCAAAGAAAGTAGCGGAGGTAGCAGATTGCAAAGAGTGAAGACCTGACACAGCAGAGCCAAGTAGACAGGCAGCATAACGGCGGCGGCACACAAAACGCACGATATGCCATGTCCCAGAAACTACACATGACAGGGCTCTGCAGGATGCATGCCAGGAAATAGTAGGTGCAACGTGCAGAAACAGTAAGGGAAGGTTGAAAGCTAATCCATTGCAGGCAAGAGTAATGCAACACCAAAGGCAACAGCGTTGCAGTGCCAACGGTAAAACACAGAAGATAATCCCCAGATACGGCCGCACAGACACACCCTATGACATCACTGGGTGTACAGCACAACAGTATAAAGTGTGAATGCACACAACACACAGCCGTGTATTCCCAAATGCCGCACCATATGTGTAAACACACGGGGAACTTTTAAAATGTACATGTTGGGTGCCGCCGTGGCCGTGATCCATCAGCATGCGTTAGAGACAGACGGAGTTGTGGAGGAGGGTGCCAACAACTACCGTAGGCCTCAGAGGAGAAAGAGAGTGTTCAGACCAAGGGTAACCTACCAGGGGCTACAAGACCTGGAGATAGTAGAGCGTTACAGGGTGGATAGGGACACGTTACAGCAAATAGTGGAGCTGTGCCGGCCACGCCTGAGAACAAGAAACAACAGAGGGGAGCCCATCCCAGTGGACACAAAGGTATGTGTAAGCATGCGAATACTGGCCACAGGTACCTTTCAAAGGCCAACTGGGGATATAATGGGCATCTCACAGGCATCAGCATCCAGGGTACTACACCAGTTTCTGGATGCCATGTTACCACATGCCAATGAGCATATATACTTCCCCAGATCTCAGGAGGAGTTGGCTAGCAATATGTGCCACTTCCACCATGTGGCACAATACCTGGAGGTACTGGGTGCGATAGACTGTACGCACATACAAATCAAGTCACCACCTGGGGAGCAGGGTAGACGCTACATAAACTGCAAGGGATTCCCCTCCATCAATTGCCAGGTCGTGTGCAATGCGCAGGGCATTATCATGGATGTGTGTGCTGGCAGCCCTGGAAGCTACCACGACTCCCATATCTGGCATGCCTCACAGCTGTACCAGGTATTCACCAGGGGGGACATCCCACAAGGCCACCTTGTGGGGGATGCTGGCTATGCACTGGAGCCGTGGATGATGACTCCCATCAGAAATGCACACACACACATGCAAGAACGCCATAATGAGGCACACGCACAAACCAGAATAATCATAGAGCGTGTGTTTGGGATGCTGAAATCATGGTTCCGGTGCTTGGATACATCCGGTGGAGCCTTGCAGTACTCTCCAGGCACATGTGCCCACATATTCATAGTATGTGCCATGCTACATAATATGATCCTGCGGAAGCAGCTGCTGCAGGGACATAATGGTGAAGGGCCACAAAGCCCACCACAACTGCCAAGGCCAGTCCAGGCACAGAGGGTTCAGGACCATGAACACACTGTGCCAGCCCCAGTAGGCAGACGGAGGCATACCCAATATGCCTATGCCTTGGCAAAGAGGGAACGTATAGCACATACTCTGACAGCGTAGGCCCCATGGACTGACACCTCCCTACCTGCACACACAGTGAAATGGACGGCACACAAACATGGCCACCCGTAAAGTGTACCGTATGGGTGGCCCCATGTGTGACTCCAACATAGGCAGCACCCAAACACTGTACACCCAACAGCCAGCGGATCATGGAACGCCAACACCTGAACCATAAGTGGGTCCCACAGCAGATGGCGTTGCTGTATGCTGCCACGTTCACCGCAAGGTGTATACATATAGACATGTAGATATGTGCATATACAGATATGTAGATAGATATAATTACATATATAGAAATATATGTACACATATACATATAAGTAAGACAGGGAATCAGAGGGATGTAAGGTGACAGAGAAGTAACACGCGATATCTGTACATAGTATACATAGTGAAAGACAACCTGAGCATCCGGGAGGTTTAACAGAAGAGGAAACCACCAGCCATGGAAAGGTCAACATACCGAAATGCATAACCGCGAGTCGGAATGATCGCCAGGCCACAGTACAGTAACAGTACATGCGGGTAATACTATGATGATATGAGGGGAGGTAGACACTGCCGCCGGTGATGCGGCCCACGCAGGTACTGTGTGCAACCGTCGCTGTGACTGCCGCAGTATGTGTATGTGTGCGGTGAGGGTGCCGTGTGTTTCGCTGTGCGAGTGTAATGTGTGTGCCTCTGTAAAATGTGTATGTTGGTGCCATGTTAGAGGCGGAGTGGAATAACATGTGTAGGCATACAGTACACTAGCCACAGGCACATGTACACCAGTAGTCCCAAAGTAGTACTGAGAGCCCCACCCTGGCTAGGCGTGTGGCGACGTATAACGATGCAAAGTGTAAATGTCCCAGAATGTACCACAGGAATATACCCCACATGAAATGGAAAGGACGTATGTACTAATCATGACTGTATGTATGACACCGATATGCTAATTGCAAAACGATACATCGGCAAAGTCACACAGCAATAGGTATGTACCGCGGAAATACGCATTTGCTACCCCGGTACTGACCGTGGCCACGTATCGGCCCGTAAACACCGCTGTGTGTTCTACAAGTGTCAAACAAGCAATCGCCACCTGAATAGGTGGCAACCACTGGTAAACAGGCCATCCCAAGTACAGGACCACAATGACTGTAAATATCTGGGACAGAATGACAAGGGATAGTCGTCACGTACAAACAACCGCAGATATACCACCGATGTGACGGAGGAATACATGCAGGAAGCACACACGCAGGCGATACCAACACCACATGACAACAACACAACCTACACTCCCAGAACAACAGACAATTAACTGTCAACTCCCCAGGCAGGGATGGAGCACACAGACAAGCATACCGTGTATGTACAGATGCAAGGCCCACAACCCGTATCCGTCACCTACAACCTCCGATATTCCCCATCGTACATATCAAAGGGATACAAGCCGTAATAGCAGCATAAACATACAGGCAGTCAATGACAGCTGCATAACCGCAACATCTTGCGTGGGAAACACTATCAACAGCGGATGCATACTTGCATCCGTTGTTTAAAGGAATCCAACAGCTAGTTGTTTAAAGGAATCCAACAGCTATGTTACACATCCGAATGCAAAACGCCATCAACAGACACCGTCAGGACAGGGACACCCACATGTCGAACATAATACCATACCCAACACACACAATCCACGGCTAACACCACTGCGAAATGTACCTGTCGCCGCACATAGCAGCTGCAGTTACACATAACATAACACAATACAGACCATCTCCACGAAAGTAGGGCAAATAGCCAACGCCCAGGTGAGGAATGCAACCATACCCTAGTTACGATGCGTAATGTACGAATGGAGTAGATGCACAGGTGATATGCGCACAAGTACACACTGAGGAACAGCAGTTGGTGTGATGAACCCACATGTTGCAGGTATCGACGGATATAAGGATGACTCCCAGGATATTCAAACCGTATGCTCATACCGAACCAGCAGTGTACAACGGAAAGAGTAACAAATAGGAATACCGATACACGGAACGAAAAACGGAACAAAACACTGACAAGGTATGTAGAACCCACGATATGTACAGGTGTGTAACGCATGATGTGTATGACGAAGCTGTACTGTATGTGAATGGTGTTTGTAAGTAATGATACTTGTCCATAATGCAGAGAGTGGTGAAAGGTGGTTATGTAGTGCTATCCTGCTGAGCATACCAACGACTGTGGACACCGTGTGCACAGCAGTGGGACATCATGTACACAGCCGGGATAACACAAGGGCTGCCACAGGGGGGCATAACAGAGAACAATGCCACACCACACGCTGATGCTGGCAGTGGATGTCCAACAAGGAAGTGCCATAGCAGGGGATAGGACATGTATGTATACTGTCACAGCACACGTGTATGGGCATATACCGTCGATGTCATACGTAATGTGCGCCCGACGTACACGTATGCCTTGCAGTAGGGGATACTATGTCAGCTATGTGTAATGTAAAGCTGTCATAAAGCTGTCATGGTGGATATGACAGACATCATACACAGTATCACAGGCATATCATGCATAATGGAGTTATTGCCTATTGGTATGTACAATAACAGGATACATATGGCCTGTAGATATGGGACAGAGTAGTAGCATAATAGCCATCCGAAATGGTAGGAACACCAAGTAACCATGGCCAAACGATCTGTAGCAGGTGCAATGTGGGCAACAATGAAGTCTGGCAGGTCCATGTGTAAACACATGTGCAGTGTACACAGTAGGGTCACCTCCCCATGGTAGTGTCCAGTGAACAGCAGAGGTGGGTGTCAACTGCATGTTTACACAGTACTGCTGCTGTGGTGGTACCATGCCTACGTGTCACTCAAACAGCAAGGGAGCTATCACATGAACAGTGCCACTGTGTCCCTGTGGGATGTGCACAGGACCTATGTTCCACAGCATGGTGTGTGTTGTGTCTGCGGAAGTAACACAGAAGCCCAGCCCATGCAATGTGGCATGTGTGCACATATCCATGAGTGGTCTGTTCACACTGCCCACTGCAATTGCCATGTATGAGTACTACATGCATCAGTAATGCGGAGGACATGGTCCATGTCAGAGCAGAAGACACCCCTGTGTATGTGGTATGCAGATGTGTACAGATGTGTTTCCGTCTGTCAGCCGCATATGTAAACTGTCTGAGCCTGGTACACATCATGGCATGACAATGCTGTGCCATGTAAAGTCGTAGCCATTGTGGAAGGTACACCACAAATGTGGTATTGTAATCCTGCCCATGTGTAGATGTGTGTATGCCACAGGTACAATGGCTACCTATGTACCAGCATCACACACAGTACAGATACGTGTGGCCCTGCAGATGTGTACCCATGCCACAGTGGAATACGGTAACCACAGCACCATGTGGGGCATTTGTGTGTACAGCAACCATGTACAATTTGATATGCATGTACGGGGACAGTATCCATGTGATACTCAGTGGATGAATGTTGCTATGCAAAGGTGATGTGCATGCACCATGTGTCATGCATCCTGATGCCATGACACCCACATGATGTATCTGCCACACCGACACCCGTATGGTTGTTATCAGTATGAGCTGGTGGAGCTATAATGGTGCCAGGTATGTAGCTGTGGGATATCTAGGCATGGACAGTACTCTGTGACAGCATGTTGTGTATGTAAGCAAATAGTGAACATGAGGGGCCCCATGACTGAGGACTGTGTAATGCCATATGTTGCCATGTGTGTCCTGTCCAGGAGTCATATAGCCTAACATCCTGAGACACAGGGTATGATGTGCAGATGGATGTGTACGTTGCCAATACCAGAATGTGGAATGGTGCTGAAGGGCAATGTGAGGACAATGTCTGATCTGTTGCCCTCTGTACCACACCAACCACCCATGCAATGGTATGACAGGTGGCCAGCATGTGTATGTGGCGTGCA
>NC_056728.1:597091478-597305146 GCF_019279795.1 Protopterus annectens
GGTGCCGTACGCAGTGTGCTGGCTACTGACCACAGGTGTCACCTGTCAGCTGTGGTGCACGGTGTGCAGCAGTCAGATGCTGTACCGGTACAGGAATATGTCCGCAATCGCGTTGCATACACCTCTATGGCACACACCCCATTTTGTGCAGATGGGGACACCTGTCTGTGTGGTCAGCACCCTCACAAGACAATGCACCCACGCGCCATGTCACAGGGGGTGGTCTTGCACAGGTGGCCAGTAAGGCTCACAGGTATGGCATTGACAGGGCTGTACAATGCAGCACCAGTACGGGATGGTCACCCTGTGTGGTCAGTGTCCAGTCACAACACTATATCTGCATACACCCTCACAACAGGCAGCAGACATACACACATGTTGACACACTGACATGGTGGTGACCACACATGTCTACACGGAGGGATGACGTGTTGCATGTACTGCACCATCCACATCCATGTACCCCACACTGAGGTAGGTACAGATCTCTACCATGGTGTACAGTGAGGTGTGCCACGTGGCACATAGTCCCCCCAATCTGCGGCATACATGGGCACACATTCCTGCACACATGTTGGTGCTAGGAATGCCACACCCGCTATATGGGATATGTGCAGGCGTGCAGCGGTATGTAGTGCATCCTGCGTACTACCACTGTATCTGGCAGCTGTGCCAATATTTGCACTTGGGAGGTGGTAGGGGTTACAGTGGCCATGTGACATATGGTCGATGGCCGCATGGCGATGGGTATGCATTATGCCAGCGCTGTCATGTAAAGGCGACATAGCAGACTGTATGCACATGGCAGGGTAGGATGGTGTGTGACACACCTGTGACCAGCACCTGCACACATGCATGTATACAGGTGTTTAAACACATGGTGTACACACAGACTGCCATGCGTGCTGTTACTATGCCACCATATGATGGCCCCCATGATGGGTATGCATGTGGTAGGGGGTTGCAACTGTGTTATGGACACCGGACACCGCTCATGCACAGCTGCACTGTGCACAGTACACGTGTTACATGTATCCCCTGTTGCCATGTGTGTATGCATTTATACGTTGTGACATGTGTGTCGACATACATGGAACATGGACTGTGGTATGGTATCACAGCTGTCACAGGCAAACTGTACAAGGGTATGTGTCCCAGTGAACACCGCTACACCCTGTAGGGGGTGCATACCACAGACATGTGTCCGCCTTCCCTTCGTGTGTGTATTGCAGCGACGCCTGTGTTATGCATGTGGTACATCACAGGCCATTATGTGTCCTGCATGCAGTCCATGCACACAGCCAGGAAATCACATATGTGACATATCCGGACATTGTTTCACTGTGATACAGCTGCAGTCATGTGTCATATCTGTGTCAGGCCCGTGGTATGTGTGGAGCACGCCTGTCCGTGTATACCAGTATGGGTGGACTACATCACACCTGTGGGATCATTGATAGTACATGTGTACTCTGCACGACGGACGTACACCGCCACATAGTCTTGTGGACATATGTCACATGCTGTTGCTGGTCCATGAGGCATACTGCTGCACCGATGACATGGTGCTGGCATGGCAGCTACAGTGTTCACTGCAGTGTGTACATGTTCAGCCTGCACCCGTGACGCCTGTGCTGTCATCTGTGTGTGTACATGTAACTGCATGTGTGTCCACCCTGTGCGTGTGTACCGGTTTACCTGGCCGTGACTTGGGGTGTGTGCACTCCGTCTGCATGCCGGACGGCGCGTAGCACATACTACGTGTGTGAGCATGGCCGGGTTGCTGTTGTGTGGGTGGACACACACGATGGTCCACATTCTGCCTCCCATGATTTCACCCCATGTGTATGCATGTCTGCACTGTGCAGATGCTAAGTGTCTGAGCATGCCCAGTAAGCAGCTGTGTAGATGGACACACAGTATAGTGCACACCGCGCCCGTCTGCGTTGATACCCCGTGTGCATGCCTGTTTCCCCTTCGCAACCGCCACGTCTGTGGCATGGCCGGGTTGCTGTTGTGTGGGTGGACACACGACGGTACACATTCTGCCTCCCATGATTTCACCCCATGTGTATGCATGTCTGCAGTGTGCAGATTCTAAGTGTCTGAGCATGCCCAGTAAGCAGCTGTGTAGATGGACACACAGTACAGTGCACACCGCCCATCTGCGTTGATACCCGTGTGCATGCCTGTTTCCCCGCAACCGCCACGTCTGTGGCATGGCGGGTTGCTGTTGTGTGGTGGACACACGACGGTACACATTCTGCCTCCATGATTTCACCCCATGTGTATGCATGTCTGCACTGTGCAGATTCTAAGTGTCTGAGCATGCCCAGTAAGCAGCTGTGTAGATGGACACACAGTACAGTGCACACAGCGCCCGTCTCGTTGATATCCCGTGTGCATGCCTGTTTCTTCGCAACCGCCATGTCTGTGGCATGGCGGGTTGCTGTTGTGTGGGTGGACACACACGGCGGTACCCATTCTGCCTCCCATGATTTCACCCCATGTGTATGCATGTCTGCACTGTGCAGATTCTAAGTGTCTGAGCATGCCCAGTAAGCAGCTGTGTAGATGGACACACAGTACAGTGCACACCCGTCTGCGTTGATACCCGTGTGCATGCCTGTTTCCCTTCACAACCGCCACGCCTGTGGCATGGCGGAGTTGCTGTTGTGTGGGTGGACAAACGACGGTCCACATTCTGCCTCCCATGATTTTGCCCCATGTGTATGCATGTCTGCACTGTGCAGATTCTAAGTGTCTGAGCATGCCCAGTAAGCAGCTGTGTAGATGGACACACAGTACAGTGCACACCGCCCGTCTGCGTTGATACCTCGTGAGCATGTCTGTCTCCCTTCGCAACCGCTGGGTGTGAGGGCATGGCCAGTACACCATTTGGGGTACACTACAGTCGGCACCGGATGTCTGCTACTGAAGTGTAGCCATGGCCAATGACATCCTGCATAGCCATGGTGACCATCCAGGTGAGTCATATGTGGTTGTTATGCCACAATGGCTGCCTACATCGTGCGCCGGATGCCCTCTCATAGGGTATACTGTATGTGGTGCATCCCATATCCATGTCGTGATGTACTGCTCCGTAGTTAGTTGGTATTCCCGACTGCAGCACTACCGTGTTACTGTACGCCCACCTTGGGATGGTAACATGCTGTGTGACTCGCACTCTGTCTTCATTCCCTATCGGCTGCCTTGCCTCTGCAGATGATATCACCCACCTAGGGGTATGCCTCCTGACAGTGCTGTGCTCAGTAATCTCGGTAGCGGGTTCTGTAAATGCATCATGCTGTAGTGTGTTCATGTAGGTAGGCGTAGGTTCGACTCCCGGCCCTTCCCTGTGTGTGTGTGTGTGTGTGTGTGTGTGTGTGTGTGTGTGTGTGTGTGTTTCCAGCTGCCTCTGCAGATGGACATGCTTTTAGACGCTTCGCAACACATACCTTGGCTATTGCCAGCTATTGCCTTATGGATGATGTCACCCACCTAGAAGTATGCCTCTGATAGCGCTGTGCTCAGTAATCTCGGTAGCGCGTTCTGTAAATGCATCATGCTGTAGTGAGTTCATGTAGGTAGGTGTAGGTTCGACTCCCGGCCCTTCCCTGTGTGTGTGTGAGGTGTGTGTGTGTGTGTGTGTGTGTGTGTGTGTGTGTGTGTGTGTGTGTGTGTGTGTGTGTGTGTGTGTTTCCAGCTGCCTCTGCAGATGGACATGCTTTTAGATGCTTCGCAACACATACCTTGGCTATTGCCAGCTATTCCCTTACGGATGATGTCACCCGCCTAGAAGTATGCCTCTGACAGCGCTGTGCTCAGTAATCTCGGTAGCGCGTTCTGTAAATGCATCATGCTGTAGTGTGTTCATGTAGGTAGGCGTAGGTTCGACTCCCGGCCCTTCCCCGTGTGTGTGTGAGGTGTGTGTGTGTGTTTCCAGCTGCCTCTGCGGATGGACATGCTTTTAGATGCTTCACAACACATACCTTGGCTATTGCCAGCTATTCCCTTATGGATGATGTCACCTGCCTAGAAGTTTGCCTCTGACAGCGCTGTGCTCAGTAATGTCGGTAGCGCATTCTGTAAATGCATCATGCTGTACTGAGTTCATGTAGGTAGGCGTAGGTTCGACTCCCGGCCCTTCCCCGTGTGTGTGTGTGAGGTGTGTGTGTGTTTCCAGCTGCCTCTGCAGATGGACATGCTTTTAGACGCTTCGCAACACATACCTTGGCTATTGCCAGCTATTCCCTTACGGATGATGTCACCCGCCTAGAAGTACGCCTCTGACAGCGCTGTGCTCAGTAATGTCGGTAGCGCGTTCTGTAAATTCATCATGCTGTTGTGTGTTCATGTAAGTAGGCGTAGGTTCGACTCCCGGCCCTTCCCCGTGTGTGTGTGGCGTGTGTGTGTTCACAGATGCCCTAGTAGAGTGTAGTTATTTTAGATGCTTGGCAACACATACCTTAGCTATCGGCGGCTATTCCTTTACGGATGTTGTCACCCACCTGGACGTGTGCCTCTGACGGTGCTGTGTTCAGTGGTCCACGTAGCTGCTCCATACCTGTGTCATACTGTTGTGCGGTTGGGTATGTGGGGGTGTGGTCAATCACCATGCCTGCCAGCTGTGTGTGTGTGTCTATGCTCCCAGCCGCATGGGTTCATAGGGTATGGCTTTAGAGTTTCCGCAGAACACTTATATCATGCCGCCATCCCTGTGTTTGTGGATGGTGAGACGCAGCTCATGGACTGCCTGTGTGCCTGCTGTGGTTGGCGACCTCCGTAGTGTGTTCTCCATGTGCACCCTGCTGTGGTGTGGTGGGGTGGTGCTGTGTACGTTACACTCACGGCCTTGCCACATGTGTCCGTCTGTATCTCTCTCGTTGTATATATACATACCAATGTTGTGCCCATAGCGCTGCTCTTGCATGGACAGCTGTCTGTCCCATGTATCGCATATTTGCACGGCTGACACATAGAACTGTGGTACGATGCATATCCACTCATTGTCCATGCAACGTCCGTATTCCAGAACGCTCTAGAGACATCTGCTGGATATCGTGGCCGACAGCTATCCTTGCTGTACTGACACTGTACCCGTACACGCCATAAACCTTGTGTATAATTGCCTGTTTATGGTGTGTGTATGTCTATCTGTGCTGTATGCATGGTCGTGTGTGTCCCGCTATAGCCGTCTGTGCAGGTGTCGCCACTATGGGTAATCCTTGTAGACCGCTGTTTCATGTGCACTTCAGCACATACCTGCAGACCGTACTACCTCCTATGGCAGCGCCTTAGATCGACCGCTGCCCTAGGCTATAGGGCTCCATGGCCACCACCACAACACATGGTGCCCCCATCCTGGTGTACCTACATGACATACCTACTAGACAGGTGGCCCTACTAGTGCGGCGCCCTAGGCAGCCACAGGATTGGCGTATGCCTACGGCCGGCTATGAGCACATCACAAGGCATACGTTTACATTCAGTGTTTTACAAAGGCTAGGTTATAATACCAGAGGGGGGGACCTCATCAGCTATGCTTTAGAATGCGGATTGAGATGGATTATTAGGTGGAGAGATGACCACACACCAGGGCTGAATGATGAAACACTGATTAAGCCTCTTTTGAGAAGCAGGTGGCTTAAACCCAAGTAACAGGAATGTAGTTTAGGTACAGATATACAGTTAACACACTCTTTCAGTTGTTTACCACTGTATTACATTGATATGATATACATATCTTCTATATATATTGTTAGATCTTTGATTGATGAGTATTAGGCATAGTACAATATCATATAATACATGTTTTAATGGGATGTTTTTGGAGATGTTAATATATGTGTGTGTAGTTAACATTGCGTCTGTGCTTTATATGCTGTGGTTAATTGTTCATTGTTTGCTGAGAAATTGACCAATGAAAGTGTAAGGAGGGATATTTAAAGCCTGGATGCTTTTATGTTATGTGTAAGTCTGATGGAGCCTACGGGTGAAAGCGCTTACTTGTCTATGAAGGAACCTTTGTATACCATTTGGGCACTGTCCTGGACATTTTCTACGTTGACTGTTTCATCTACCTATGTGTTTTTTGGATTGTGTGCCGTAAGGTGCCAGCGGTTCTTTGATGTTGATTAGGTGTATTCCATGGTCAATTGACATTAATCCTATTAATTCATTGAAGGATGTTCTTTATAAGTGGGAACGCCATAGTTTAACCATCCTATGACCTTCCTAGTTGAAGTTGTTAGTGTGCCATTAGTATGTGTTCCACAGGTCGCCCATTTGTTCCGCAGTATGGAAGCGAGTGATCCCCATTTTGGTGCTGGCAGACTGAGTGCTGTGTACGCCGGTATTCGCACGGCGGTCTGACTTTGTATGGGGAGTGTCTACTGTAGTCCCTATCTGTATTTCCTGTGTTATGCCTTACTGCAGCTGTGTAATTCCACCAGGTTTCCAGTTATGGGTGCCATCTTGGTCGTACGCTTGTCCATCCATGGGAATTGCCTACTGGACACTGGGTATAGGGCTGTACACATTTCACACCTGCATTTAGCATTATCCGGTGGATGCTTTGCATTATTAGTGGGGAGTAAGGCATGTGCTATACCCACATCCCTCCCACGGGCGGACAACGGATTATCTGCCAAACAACACCGAGCCCCATTTCTGCATACCCAGGATCCCATGGCTGCAACCCTCGACGGTACCCATTACACATCCTTCATGTGTGCGGGACTGGGTTGTGGACGCACTTCTATGGACTCGACAATCTGGGGATTTCTGTTCATATGTCCTGCATTTCATGGACACTTGTCATCAACCTTAAACACGCTGGTGGTGCATATGTCTAGCTGTGCCGTAGTCACGGCTGTCACTTCTTCTGGGTCGATCGCAGCTGGTTGATATTGCGTACGGATCAATTTTTGGGGTCCTACAATGGACACCAATGTGCATATGTAAAGTGTAGAACTTGTTGGACTGTGTCCATCTGGCCAGTGGTTTTGACTGCTGCTGTATGTTCCCCAATCGCGGATGTCTGTTTGACTACCCATATTATGTAGTGCTACGAAAACCAAGTTTTTCAAAAATGAACCCAAATGGTGTAAATCCAAAGATGCAAGTTAGCAACTGCTTTAAATAATCCTCAGAAGTCCCAATAGGAAAAATTCACCACTTTATTGTCAAAATAACACCACCAAAACAAGTAGATCACGAGCACTTTCGCCCGGTCTTACCGGGCTTTTTCAAGTGTAATTAGCTAAACCAATAACTCTAGCTTTTATAGCGCAAGTGCATTCTGTTAATTACCTAATTGATTAAAATATCACCACATTATAAATAAATTAAATCCACTTCTACAAGCATTAAAGGGACAAATACATATTTAAAAATGCTCGACACAATAAATGCATTGTTAAAATGTATGTATGCAACTTATATGAATTCAAACAAAATACATTCTTTATGTTAAAAGTTGTTTGTGAACCATTTGAACCAAATAAAACATCAGTACCATGGTGATATTTTAATCAATTAGTTCTATAAAAGCTAGAGTTATTGGTTTAGCTAATTACACATGAGAAAGCCCGGTAAGACCGGGCGACAGCGCTCGTGATCTACTTGTTTTGGTGGTGTTATTTAGACAATAAAGTGGCGCATCTTTCCTATTGGGACTTCTGAGGATTATTTAAAGCAGTTGCTAACTTGCATCTTTGGATTTACACCATTTGGGTTCATTTTTGAAACACTTGGTTTTTGTAGCACTACATTGTGTTTGCTTGGTGCTCTCGGTTTAGGACCTGGTGGGTCCTTTTCCTAGTTTTTTCTTGGTAAACTGTTCCTTCCTTTCTTCTTACCCATATTATGTATTACTTGGCCTATATATATCCATGTTCCAGTAAGCGGAAATACAGCAGACCCTGAGTCCTGGTCATCTTCATAAAAGACATTCTTGAACATAAACCATGCCAAGACAGATGATGACAAAAACGATACACTCCACAGTCATAGGATACTGGGCTCTTTCACCCACTAACATGGGGCAACGTCGGAGTACAAGATACATTCGATAGTCGTCCCTTATATACTTCCTTCAGAGTCAGTTTAAAGTCAACTAATTAATAGACTTGGCTCATAGTTCAGTGGACCGTGCTCCAAGTCTTGATGATAAAGTGACATGTAGAACTCAGTGTTGCATACATTACTGAATGGAAACAATGATACAACAACGATGTGTTAATATAAATACAATATTGGTCAATACCATCAGTATATTGAAACATAGTTGATAATTGTTGTGAGTAAACCTTAGAATGTAGTGTGTTGGTAATGCTTTTGTTTATCAATGTGTATAATTGTTGCATTAAGATTCCAAACCATGGAATAAATAAGTACAATTACATGCATATTTTGTATAAAT
The DNA here is from genome assembly GCF_019279795.1 of Protopterus annectens. Lineage (NCBI taxonomy): Eukaryota > Metazoa > Chordata > Ceratodontiformes > Protopteridae > Protopterus > Protopterus annectens. Next base: position 597,099,904 of record NC_056728.1, read on the forward strand.
ATGAATGTAAATAAGGGTCACAATGTTAAATATGGATATGACTGTATTATTACTATATCAATATGATATGGACTAAACTGTAGTTGTTTACATCTTGTTTTCAGGTGACAAATCTATGTCCATGCATCATATATACGGGCCGTCGGACTGCTGTGTGTAGATATATACATGTGAACCCCTCGTTTCATACCTTGCTTTGTTACTGTCTGTGGATTATCTGTGTACACACATCAATTACCATGCCATACCTTTCCACTGTGCAGGTTCGGGCATGGTGTACGGCTGGTTGGCCCTTAATGTTGCTGTGTGTTACATTGACCTGTGTCTATCTGGCAATTCGCTGGCGTGTCATGTGAGACCTTCTTGCTTCTATAGGGACATGATCCCATAATTGTGACGTGCTTCCACTGGCCATATATTTCTCTGTCGTCTGTGATCTGTGTGTAACCAGTCCTTTCAGGACACTTTCTATTGTTGTTGTTCTTTGGTACATATATGAGTACTTTGGTATGTTGTGCTATTATTGTGTGTGGAGCATTTCTCCACGGGCCTCTGCTGACACTGGACATATATCCAGCTAGCCTAGCCCGGTCAACAAGTGTGAGCCCACTGAACACTTTTCGTACGGGTGCACCTTCTGACAAGTGGGTCGAGTTACAGATGCATAACCGTCGTCTATCCATACTACTAACGCACACGTTATTCTATCCACATTCTATGTTTGTCTTATCACATAGCGTGTGTTTCTCACTATTTCTAATGGTACTTTACATGGCATTGCCCGATTCCATACTTTCAGGGGCTGACAGTTTTGAGACATGTATGATTGACGTGGAGGACACGGCCTTAACATTCCCTGCTGTGAGCGGATCACACACGCGCACTTGCATTTCCTAATTGTGGGTTACGTGCAGGCGCACATGCATACCCGTATTCTGGTTACATATGTTTACTGGGTCTGTGTGGTTACGTGGCCTGTGTTAGTTGTGACTGTTCCGGTAACATATCTCTGATCCGGTTGAAAGACGTGTGCGGAACGCACTTTCACCTTTACACATGTAACAGTCTTTGCGGCATGGACGCATTACGTACACGTGCACATTTATATGTTCTATAGTCATAATTCAAACGGGACTGCATTCACGTTTGCCGGTTACTGTGACCACTACACATTAGCTGTTCGGTCTCATTTACATGCATACCTATGGTACTTAGCTAAATTTACAAATCCCCCCGCCCCACCCCCACCCCCGCACTCGCGTACGTCACAGGCATCCATTCTCCTGCTGGGAAAGGTGCGGTACTACATGTTAAACATTCCTCATTCCCTCCCGCTCATGGCCCAGGATGCATATGTCGTGACCGCAGGGATATTCAGATCACAGGGGCTTATATCCCCTACGCATACAGGCCTTCGATTGTCAGGGTGTTCCTGTGGTGCTTTGGGTTTGGTCTTGTCCGCCTAGTGTACGGAACTGCCTTGACCGTGTACGAATGTCAGACGAGTCACATGGGCATGGTTTGTCCGTGTCTATGATACCATATCCCCCCCCCCATTATTCCTAACCGTATGCGCTGATTGGCCGACGTGCCCGTTGTAGATCTTGTTATAGTAATTGCACACGGTCTGGTCGAACGGACCTATTTCCATTACTAAACTTCGGTATTTATAACCTGTATCGCTATATTACATGGGTTTAACATTGCGTGACGGCTTCCACCGAGCCACGGACATGTCGTTGCTTAGTTTGGGGCAGTCTCGCTCTGCTACACACATTTAACATGGCGGAATAGGTTGTACAGCTCAGCAACGGGGACATTGGGCTCTCCATCGCTGTTTAGTATTGAATCGCTATGTTGACATTATTTCACATAGCGTGACAGTGTCAACATTGGTTACGGACATCTCGCGCAGTACGTCCGCACCGCCGCGGGTGCCGTATGTCTGCTTTGGGCGGCAGACAGGCATTATGCTGTGCCATCATGTCTGGGAATATATGGTTTCTTTCCATAGATGATATAGCATACTAGCAATGACCCGCGTATGGGTGTGGGTACTGTAGGTGTGGCCTTAGGTCAGGTGGTGCCCTAGGCAGAAGGACTCCATGGTGCCCCCACCACATCACCCGCTACCCCCATCCTGGTCTACCTACACCGAATAAAGGCTGGTAAGGTGCCCCTAGCAGAGCGTCGCCCTAGGCAGCTGCCTACTTGGCCTATGCCTACGGCCGGCTATGTGTGTGGTCCCTCGGGTGTCGAGCTCGGGAACGCACCACGTCTGCCATGGGTATGTCTAGCATCGCCCACATCCAGGCGTGGTTTATTGCTATGATGTTCCATGTGTACGGACACGTGTGTTTGGACAACATACAATAGCTTCTGCTATTGGCATACAATGCTGTGGGTGGTGCCGGTTACCATACATATGGCTTTCTCAAAAGCCGACTTCACACTTCTAAACACTAGTGTGGTCTCCTTTAAGGCCCCTGAGCCAGTGGTAAACATTACTCAAGCCACTGAATCACTTACATATGCCTTCTACCAGCACCTACAGGACTGCATGGATCAGGCAATCCCTTACACAACTGTGACTCTTTGTACCAATGCCAAGCACCCAGTCTGGTGTACCCCAGCATTACACAAGCTCTACAACGAAAGGAGGTAGCTACTACAAGACAGAGCAGAATCCTTGTAAGGTATGACACCCTTGCTCATTATATGTGAAGAACTACAAGCTCTCATGACATCATCCAGGGAAAATCCGACAGATATATCACCAAGGACTCGACAGACAATCATACGGCCTTCTTTAGCTATGTTAGACACCTGGGAGGACACTCCCAGATATGCTCGGACTGGGTTCAGAATGATGTGAAGTTTACTGAACCTACACACATTGCCAACATACTGGCTGACAGGTTCGGTGCAAACATCTCCCCCCCCCACATGGAGAGATGTCTGTACCAGAGGATTGTGGCCCCCGAAACTTCTGTAACGCACAGGTGGGACATGCTCTCTCCAAGGCAGTAAACACAGCATCCATGGGACCAGATGTTGTCCCGGCTGTGTACTCCACGAACTCATTGAGGAATTAGACCCACAGTTAGGACAGCTGTTTAATCTTAGCCTCACCTCAGGTAATGTACCCAAGTTGTGGCGCACGGCGACTGTAGTCCCACTTCACAGGGGCAGTGCCTCCACTGACCCTGGTAATTACCATCCCATTAGCTTGACAAGCCTTATCTGCAAAGCCATGGGGAAGGATCATGATGGAACTCATAGATGAAGACATAGGGGACTTGCATACTTTGCATCCAACCCAGTTTGGCTTGGTCAAAGGCAGATCATGCGTTTAAAACTTGGTTGACTTTTTAGGAACAGTCACCGAGGCCATTGATGAGGGTCAGGCAGTCCATACAGCCTACCTCGACCTGGCTAAGGCCTTCAACGCAATACCCCCCTCAGGTATCATTGATAAACCCATCGGCTTGGATGTGAACCCGTACATCGCAGGATGGGTTGCAAACTGGCTAGGTGACAAAACCCACACAGTCATAGTTGCTGGCACCATGTCAGACTCACAGCCGGTCACAGGCGGTGTCCCACGGGGCTCAGTCCTGGGTCCACACTTTTTCTGCATCTACATTTCCAAAGTACAAGCAAACACAGGGGGGTTATGGCTGACAATGTTTGCAGATGACTGCGAACTGGGTGCCATAGTGGGATGGACATCTGACACAGATATCCTTCAGAAGGGCCTCACAGATATGGATATCTGGTGCCAGGGACATGGCCTACAGCTAAATGCCGGGAAATGCATAGTCATACCCTTCGGGAAGAACAAGGTTACCCCTAGCTGCCATATAGGTGGCAATCCACTGAGCACAGAGGGAGTTACCAGGGATCTGGGGACCCAGGTTGTCAGTCACCGTTCGTTCGACACACACGTTGCTAACGTAGTTAGGTAGACCTTCTACATTGCCCACCTGATCGTTCAGGGATTCACATCTAGATCAGGGGAGGTCATTGTCTCCTTGTACTCATCACTCATTAGACCTATGATTGAGTACATTGCCCGCTCGAAGGTATCTGACCCGACACCTGCAGCAGCTGGGAAGGCCCCATAGGTTCATCGTCAAACGGATGCAGGGTCTCAGGAATTTGTGTTATGCTGCCCGACTGAAAGGACTCCTGCTCCATTCAGTCACATACCACTTGCTCAGTGGTGACCTGTGCCTGACATACAAGGCCATGTCGACCCATATTTGATGACTATGCTTCACCTAATGGATCTACATCCCTCAGAACCACAGGGGCAGGTGACGTGAACCTTGACACGGTCATTGATAGAATGTGTTGGAGGGACAGATTCATTACCCAGACACCCACTATGCTGTGAAACAACATCCCAGTACATGTGAGGCAGAGCACCGCGCTGGCCTTGTTCGAGGGGGATCTTGACCAATGGATGGGAGATTGCAGATATACCCCAGGGATTACTTCAATGTCACTGCTTGACAGAGGTACAGCAATATAATAGGCATTGTTTTCTTCGGACTGGAGGGGTGGCAGAGGCAACATAACTATGGGCTAGGGTTATAGCTGCCCTTGGGCAGATAGCCTACTATGTACCTATGGACCTATGAACCTATGTTCATAGTTTGTCCCATTCACACTTGTCTATCTCCTGTCCTCATTCGTATGTGTATATTTCTGTGGCACATGATTGAACTATGTATTACCTGCAGGTATGCTGTGTACAGTGCACATACGTCACGGTTGATTACAGTGTATCTGTGTACCTACCTCTGTGATACTGAGGACTACCACACATCCTTCACAGCATTACATGCATATGTCCATACTATTATTCGTTGGCCTGTGGGGGGTTGTTAGGGCAACGGTTACACGTGTCCCTGTTTGTGCACGCGTCATGGTGGTCTTTGACCAGCCTCCGTTGCTATCGTGGAATGGACGGTAGTGTTGGTGTGTGTTTGGGATGTGTTTCCACTGCTGGTACATCTGTGGGGGGTGGGGTTGGCACATGTTCCTCTTTGCAGGGAGCCCCATCCTGGACATTTGTGTCATGCGTCAACACTTGGCACGTGACATATGTCCTATGATATTCCCACAGTCGTGTATGCCTTCCTGCATTACTACTGCGTGTTACTGGCAGTTTGTATCTGGTATGCATGGCTATTATGTTGGATAGCTTGGCCTATTCCCATGCTATGACATACCCATTCATCCAGGCATATACATGTTATTCCATCCTTTGCGTTGGCCGTGGGTGTTTGGCCATCCGGCAACGCTATTCTCACCGTGTGATGTCCCACCCTCACCTTCTGTGCATGTGGCACCCTGCTGGGGCGTCCTGCTTGGTGGGCAGATGTTCCGCCATATGTGTTGTGTTTGACATGTCTGCATAGCTAATCATCAGTACGGTGGCTGAACATACTGCTTTGTCCAGATGTGTACAGTTATGGGCACCATGGCGTGTGAATGCCTATGGGGTTTCGACAGGTCCATACCACATGCGGGATGTACACATTCTGCTGACACATTCACATGCAGCCATTTGGATATCAGTACCTGAGGTGGGATGTTGACATGTGGGGTACATATTTGCCCGCGTGGCACTGCCTAGGACAATACTTCTTACTACATTTCAGGTATACCCATTGTGTGTAGGTGTGCAGCTGCGCAAGGCTGCTAGCTGGGTTGGGTGCACGGTCGTACATGGGTGCGGGTTACGTGCTATGACGGGGCTGTTGTGTATTACATTTGCATGCATGGGTTCTGCTTCTGGATATTACGCTTAGGCATACGCTGTCCTATGTGTATGCGACGGGCACATTGCTGGGTGTAGTACATGTTGCTATGCACAAGTTTGTCTGTGTTTAGGGTATCTGGTTTCCTTCTGGTTGTTATATCGACACGGCTGCCCGGCTGTGTACTCTCACTACTGCTGGTGACCATGCCCATGTGGCTACTTGTGTGTGGGTGCGGCGCGCTGACATGCTGCGGTACACCTTTACTGGGTATGCCCACTGACAGTGCATTGCGTGACGGACACGGTATTACGCGTATCCTTTATTCCTTGGACGGGTACAATTTGGACTTCATGGGTTAATATTTGGTTCTCCGTTTTGTGTGAACGGGTACTATGTTGCATACTCTGCGTACGTTTCATTATCCACGGACCCTGGCTGGTGCGGTTACTATTGCAGGCGGCCTGTGACAGTCAGCACTTTAGGTTGCTCATCGCCTGCCGGCTTGGCCATGCCTACGGGCGCATCCTACTTGGGCTCACGCACGTGCCCTCTGCACGTGTCTGTGGTTGTGGCACGCACTCATTACTATGCATGTGGCGCTGCTATGCCGATTATACACTGCACTGCCGGCGCAAGCCTTACACCGGCCTTGCGCCGAGCTTCATGAATCCCGGGGCATATCTAAAATGAACCAGTTCTTTCAGTGGCAATATAAAGGTGTTCCAATTTCTTTCAGAAAATATTCTGATTTATTACAACTGGAATTTCCTCATCATACTCCTGTTCCACCTGTTATTCCAGCTTTGAATGATGTTTTATTACAGCCTTATAACATGCCTGACAGCCTGCAGCCCCTAAGAAGGCAGATTGTATAAAGTTCCTCAGTCTAACAAATTTTTTTTTCTGATGCAGTTTTCTGACCCTACAGTGATTTTGTAGGCAAATTCTTCTGCAGCTAAACATTTAGTAAAATATAACCCCTCCCCCATAAGGATGGGAGAGCCTTTGACAGATTTGGGGTAAAAGGGTATTCCTATGCCATACTTAGTTTTAAGATTCTTAATTGTCAAGCTCACGTTAAATGTTTTTGCTTGCTTAATTTGAAAATGAGTAACATTATTGCCACTTTTCCTTCTTTGGAGGGAAAATATTTACTGAATACATGTTGCTTCTGTGTCACAAGTAACCAAAAACATTTTGAGGTCTGCTTATGGCTCAGCTGATGCATTTTACAGAGCAGCAACTACTGGATCTGTTATGAGAAGGTCTGCATGGTTGCATTCTTAAAATTTACCTGAGGATGTTAAAGCTGAAATGTTGAATTCTCCTCTTGATAAGCAGATTGTTTTTCAGCCTTTTAATGCCGAGTTCCTGAAAAAGTGTGATGTGAGAGGGAAACCGATTCAAGGGATGACTCAGATTTTTTAAGCCTTCTGTCTTTAGGTTTATTAAAGGTTTTATCTCTAAGTCAATTTTTTTTTTTTTTATAAAAAGCAAAATAGGCAGACTCAGCAAACATCTGGCAAGCAGATGTTCAAAAAATAATGGCAAGAAATCTACAAAAGGAGAGGTTGCCTCCCAGAAACCAGACCAGTCCTTCAAGTCTGAATGACTATCCAAATGTTAACCCCCCCCCCCTTCCCACCCTGACAAGCCTTTGGATCTCCCCAAAATATGGCTGTCAGTTTCTCTTTGGCAACAGATAATGTCAGGCAAATGAATTCTGAGAGTGATTCTTTAGAGATGCATATTGCAGTGCAAGTTCCTCCTTCCCTTTCAGACGATTCCTCTTCATCCACCAGAACAAACATTTTTTTCCTGCTGTCATTCAGCATTTGTTGTCTCTGAATCCATATAGCTTCTTTCTCTGACAGGGAAGTGCTAACCCTTCACAACCTGTTACTCTTATTCACCCTTTCATTTTTTTGTTAACTCTAGATTTAAATGATGCTTATCAGTGTATTATTATAGCCTCAGTTTTCAAACAATTTTAAGGTTTTCTGTGTCTAGATATGTTATCAGTTCTCTACATTGTCTTTTAGGTTATCCACTGTTCCAAGGGTGTTCACAAAGTGTCTTGCTGCAGTGATAATCTACTACAGACTGCAAGATGTTCACATTTTTTCTTATTTAGACAACTTGCTTAATTTTGCAGTCTTGTTCAAAGTGTTAGGAATCTTTCATTTGGGTAAGGTATCTATCTCCTTCTAAAAGTGAGCTTTCTGGAGAATATTGAAAAGTCTTGTTTGACTCTTTACCACGGGATTATATTCCTGATCTGTCTCCTGGATACCTCAGTTAAGATATTTTCTTCCACAGGAAAAAAGTAGGTCTATATCTAAATCTATTCCTGTGTTTTTCCACTCAGTCCAGGCTTTAACAAGGGAATTTTGTAAAATACTAGGCTTCATAGAATTCATGACTCTCATGGATCCTTTTGCCAGATTCCATATGAAAAAGATTCAGTGGTATCTACAGTCTGTATGGTCCCAGCATCATCTCTCCCTTGTATTTCAAATTCAAGTTTTGGGATTTGTAAAAATTGAAATGCTTTGGTGCAGAGATCAGTTTTATATGAATCTAGGTCTTGCATTCTCTCTGCCAGCTGTAATATAGACTGTAACAGCATATTCCTTAGGCTTTGCTTGTTGAAGCTGCATGTTTGGATAAAAGTGTAGGTACATAAAATAACAGTGGAGTTCCAGGTGTGACCCTGTGTATAGATTAGCCACAGTAGCCTGGGATGTAGCTATTCCGCACAATCTCGGCATCTTACATTCAGTCAGAGCAAAACATTGTGGCAGACAACTTCAACAGGACCAGGACAAACCCTCACAAATAGAAATTGAATCAGGGAGGCTTCCAAGATTGGATCCAGCTGTGGGGAACACCTTAGGTAGGTAAATTCACCTCCATTCACAACAAGCAACTGACAACATTTTGCTCCAAGGCTCCATATAAGCAGGCCTGGAAAACAGATGCATTCTGATATTCTTGGATGGGAATGTCCCAGTATGCATTTTTACCCTTTCCACTAATATCTAGGGTCATTCTGAAGATTCAGAATGACTCTCCGAAGATCAACAATGGGTCTCCCTTCTTTTAGAAATGGCAAATTGCAAGCTTCCTCACAGACTCGACCAGCTCACATAAGACAGAGATGGTTTGACACAACCCATCTTGAAATAACTTGAACTAACTGCCAAGGTGATAGCTTTAATACCTTTTAGGCGCTGTGCAGCAGGTGTTAATGAAGGCAAAGAAGCCTACTACTAGAAAAAAATACATTTACAACTGTAAGTGATTATCTAGTTGGTACCATACTAAGAACCAATACCCTAAGGCTAGTATTTCTTTGATTTTACTATACTTGTGTGAATTATTAGCCCTGGCCTTTCTTATTTCTCTATCAGAGTTAATTTGCCAGCCATTTCAGCATGTCTGCCCATGGCTTCACCTCTTTCAGTGCATTCCCATCTCAAGATGTTTTTGAAAGGGGTTCTGCATACCCACCCATCCACTTAGAAAACAGGTGGCTTCTCCTTGGATCTTAATTTTGTGTTGGAAAAATTAACTCTTGTTCCATTTGAATCAGGTTAATCTGAGGTTCAAAACATAGAATCAGTGTTGCTAGTTGCTCTGATTTCTGTAAGAAGAGTGACTGCAGGCTGTCATGGTGGGTCAACCTTTTCTCATTATCTCATAGATAGGGTTTCTTTGAGAAATAATCATTCAGTTCTACTTAAAATAGTATCTGAGTTTACTTTAAACCAAGCTATCCATCTCCGCTTTCTTTCCAGAACGTAAAAATGAGGGAGAAGGAATTCTTCATATTCTAGATGCCCACTTACAACTCAGATACTATCTTGACAAGAGTAAAACCTTCAGATTCCAATCAGTTATTAATTTCTTATAAAAGTAAAAAAAAAGGACATCCTGTGTCTGAGCAAACTGTTTCCAAATGTTTGTCCAGATCTATCTCCTTTTCTAATTTTCACCATAACATGTCAATTCCAGACAAGGTCAAGTTTCGTTCTACTCAGACCTTGAGTTCATCATTGTTTTTTGGAAAGGAGCAGATTCTAAGTATGGTAGAGGCAGCAACTTGGTCCTCTGTACATATTTTCACAAAGCACTACAAACTACTAGCAGGCTTTGCATTGACCACTCCATGTGCTCCTGTAGTCCAATCCTTCCTTTTGTCAAGCCTTATAAACTGTGATATTCTACTCGTATAACTAAGTCTTCTGCAGCAGGGATTAAATAATGAACACAGTGCAGCTGCGTAAGGAAACCTACTGTAGCAGTAGACATCCAACTTATCACTGCTGCTGCAGCTGATATTCCCTCCCCCCATCTCCCTTATTTTTGTATGATTTTTGTTTTCCAAGCATTGACCTTTGTCAGAGCTGTAGCACCCTCTTTTAATTGGCATGAATGGTCTGAAATGCTTGACATCCAGACTGTTGATTTTCTCCAGCTGTTTACAGGACATGACCTAATCCTACTTCAAACATTTACTTTTATGATGTTTGAACTGTACTTTTTCTTTCAATCCGGTGTTTATACAACCTTGAACATCCTTGATATGTTATTTCTCAGGCCACCAGTCCAACATGTCATCTGTTATCCCCCCTTGATATTCTCAGTCAGTTTGTCAAGTCCCTGACACTTTATCTAGCAGTCCTGGTGCAGCTTCCAGTGAATAGATCTTTACTCCTCTGAAAAGATTTTTTTTTGTTTTTTGGTTATAGCATTGAGGGGTACTTACTGAAAGGACACAACTAAAAGTCTTTTGGCTTTTCCCGGTTGGGGGTCGCCACAGCGGAACTCTGGTCTGCTCATGATTGGCAATAGATTTTTACGGTGCCGAGTTGCCAGCCCGATGCCCAACCTTCAAAGAAGGCACGCCCATTCACGCTCGCACCTACCTGCATGTCTTTAACGTCACTCGACCACGGAGAGGACACAACTACCAAAAGTAAATCATGAATTATAGAAGCATCACCTTAGCAGCTGTGTCAAAATGAGCTAGATGGTTCTGTTTCTTGTGGTTGGAATGCAGACATGCATTGGTATCACACAGCTTCCATATGTTTCTGTACACAGCAATAATATTTTTTTGAATACCACCCCCCCAAGAAAAATGCATATTTATAAGCCCAGCAGTTTATTTACTCATCATTTCCAACAGCAAAAGATATATACTGATACCATTCTTTGTTATACTGATGCTCAGTCTTTATGTTATACTGATGCTTGGTCTTTTATGTAATCCTGATACTCGGTCTTTATGTTACACTGATACTCGGTCTTTATGTTATACTGATACTCGGTCTTTATGTTATACTGATACTCGGTCTTTACGTTATACTGATACTCGGTCTTTATGTTATACTGATTCTTGGTCTTTATGTTATTCTGATACTCTGTCTTTATGTTACACCGATGCTCATTTTTTATGTTACACCGATGCTCGGTCTTTGTTATAGTGATACTCTATCTTTATATAACACCAATAATTTTTATATAATACTGATACTCTGTCATTATGTATTACTGATACTCAGTCTTTGTGAGGACTGTGTAGACTGAACTGTTCTGAGCCAATTAGTCATTGCCTTGCCAGATAGATAATTGTGTCTGTACCAGCAGCCAAATCCCTGATCACAGTAATGAATAATTACTGTTTCACTGTGGGTGGCACCATGAAAGAAGTGAGGTGCTCAGCCTCAGTGTGACAAACTGCTCTTTAATATGTTTAATCTCAAGTCACAGGTAGCCTTATACAGCTGAAAAAAAACAAGACAGACCCAAGAGCATGTGGTCTTTCCCTGCTAATTATATGTGCTTTCTAGTTGTGTCTTTTGGCTTTTCCCGGTTAGGGGACGCCACAGCAGAACTCCTGTCCGCTAATGATTGGCAGTAGATTTTTACGTGCCGAGTTGCCAGCCCTGACGCACAACCTTCAACTAAGGTACGCCCATTCACGCATGTCTCCACACAGAAGATGCTCTAGCTGAGAATCGAACAGGACAACGTCTTACTGTGAGGCGAGAATGCTACCGCGGCACCACCACCACAGTCTGCTTTCTAGTAGTTGTTATAATATGGGGCAGGAGCGTCCCACTGAAAACAGGATATTAAACTTCTCACTAAAAGGCAAGACAAAAACATCATTATTTCTAAATATGTATTGTTATATATCATGTACATGGCCACATTTGAAAATATGTGCATACCAGTGTGTCTTTCTTTAATTTAAATTATGTTAAGTCTGATAAGGAAACCTGGAGTGACAACACAAGAGAATATCAGGTGAAGAGTTAAGATTTAGTGAGTCATTCTTTTGAATTTAGGAGTTATTGTTTCTAAATGGTCACTTTTCTTTGTTTTTTGGAGAGCCAGTATTTCTCAGTATGACTTGTATAGTTGTATTTCATACTTTTTGTTGACTTATTTTTTGTACTAAATATGCCAATTTTATGTTTATAATTTATTTTTTATGTATTTATTTCTTTTTCAATAGGAAGTTGTGAAACTATTGCACAAAGCTCTGGAAACCATGCAGCAAGAAAAACAGGCTTCTAGCACTTTTCTTGCAACAGAGACAGAGACAGCAAGACTCATCCTTTTACAAGAGAAAGTTAGAGAAGTTGCACATATCAGAAGACATATTGAACTGCTGAAAGAGGAAAAACTAAAACTGGAACAAGAACTGTGCTTGAAGGACAGTCATATAGAAGAGTTGAAACAGCATGTGCAGATGTTGATGGAGAAAAATAATGCCAAGCAGGAGGTTATTTTAAAATTGTCTGAGCAGGTGTTTAATTATGATGATTCAAACAATTCCAGAAATCCATGCCGAGTAACCTTGAAAAGCCAGCAAGAGGAAATAGAACATTTGAAGGTAATTTCTGGTACTAAACTATTGCACAAACAAAGCTGTGCACTGGCAAATTTGTGATTAATTGTAGGATCCATTTTGTCTATTTTTGTCTGTTCAAACATATGAGTTGTTGAATCTGACTGGATTTGACTTTTGTGATTATTTCAAAGCTTATTGGAACCAGAACTCTGACTCCTCCCCTACCCATAATTCCCTAGATTGTACTTTAAACTCTCAGAGCTCATTTGCCTCTCAAATGTTTTGGATGTGCAAGGAGCTGTCAGAGATTCAGAAGGATTTTTTTGTGTTTATAGCTATGCCCTTCACCTATTGTAAGAGTTTTCATCTCTCTCTCTCTGTGTGTGTGTGTGTGTGTGTGTGTGTGTGTGTGTGTGTGTGTGTGTGTGTGTGTATATATATATATATATATATATATATATATATATATATATATATATATAATGTGTGTGTGTGTGTAATGTTTTTTAGGAAGCTGTAAAGACCTTTACCTGCCAGGTTTTTCTTTTCTTTGTATAAGATTTATTATAATACAATAATAGTGCTTATTAGAATTTTTACTGTTACAAAGCTTATTTTAAAATGTGTCTGAATTGATCGGATTAAAAAAATGCTCAGATTGTGGGTACAAATTACTATCTCAGGACCCACACTCCAAATGTGTTTATTGTCTCAGTGCCACTCACCTAGACATAGAATGTCAATCTTGCATAGCCTTTAGTTCTAGATCCCTCCAGACCAGAAGGGCAAATTTGTATTTAAGGGGTTCCTTCCAGCACAAATAGGGGCTATTCTTTGCCTTTCTGTCCTTCAAAGAAAGAAAAAGCAAGTTGAAGGGCCAGGATAAAGGAAAAGAAGATAGGAGAGAAAAGGAAAGGAGCAAAATTTCATAAAACTCAGCAAAGAAGAGGTCTCCGATACAGACAACCTCAGTCCTTACCCAAAACTGTCTAGAAGATTGGATTCGACTGCCCCTTTGGCCTGTTATCCTTCTCCTTGAACCAGCTGCTTGCTGGGAAAGATGATTTACAGACTACAATATCCCATTCTTCAAGAGAAAAGATATTCTCGGCCTTCTTCAGTAGCATCGTCCACTTGGTCGTCAAGAAGCCCTACAGAATTTGACGTCAACAGGATGATGAAGAAATTTCTGAGAACCCAGATACAGCTTGGGGTTATCCCATCACCATCCCCTGGAAAGATACAGATGGCCATCTTACCCCTCCTATACAAGAGTCCACACAGATCAACCAGTTGGAACTATGGCACCTTTGTCAGCAACTGAGCTTCTTCTTCAACCCTGACTTTATCCCAACCTCTCTCAACTCTGATACCATAGGATGACACTTGGACCAGAAGCTTCAGAGCTGCGCTCAGAGGGGGTGAGTCGATGGCAAGATACTTGAAGCCATCTCTTCCCCTTGGTGCTTCAGCCCTGGACAGCTTGGATCCAAGGTCCGCTTCAGTACCAGGGCTTGTTGGCACAGAGGTTTCAGTCGCTTCTGTGGAGAGGCAGGAATCATTGGCTCTAATAGCAGCATTGGCCTTTGAAGCCTATGAAAGTTTTGTAAATTTCCAAAGACAAGATAAATTCAACCAGTTCAATTCCACCCAAACCCTTTCTGCGTTCTACTTCTTCACCTCTTTATCAGGTCGTACAGGGACAGTCAACACCAAGGGTCTCTGAGGAAGTCTGCTTCATCAGCTCCCAGTCTGATTATGACCCTTCTACTGCATCCCTAGAAGGTGTTACCAGAAAATGGATGTGTAAGTGAAAGCACCTGGACTCATCACCATAGTCTTTCACTGAAGATACTGACTTAGAGGAATGAGCGGATTCCCTTTGCTCCCTCTCTGAACATGTCTCACTTGATGACTTTCTAGAGTTAATGAAGGATTATATAAGGTGGTAAGAGTCTCTCTGCAGTAAGAGTATGTTTCTCCACCCAGCAGGGAACTTTCTCTTATGAATCAGAGTTTGGGAAGATGTGGTTCCGCAAATCACAGAATTCCTTCCAGGACTCCCAAGGTGACAAATTTCTCCTTGGCAAAAGGAGAGACCATTTTAATGGATGACGCCAAAGAGACAGAGGCAGACTGCACATTCAAGGTTTTTGCAGGCCATTTTCCGAGAAAATCATTCAGTGCTCCTGAATGGTTGTTCGAAAGCTGTGCTCTGGAAGTAGTCAGGGGGTGTCTCTCTTTGCACCCTCAAGCCTGGCACATAACAGATTAATGTGTGCTAAGAATAATATCCAGAGGCTGTTTAATTCCCTTTTCCCTCCCATCACAGATAAAGAAGAAAGCCCCCGATGTTCCACCCTGTTGGTGGGATTTAGCAGCTGCAGAAATTTCAAAGCTGGTAGAAAAAAATGTAATTCATCAGGTCCCCTGTAACCAGTTAGAGTCTAGGGTCTAATCTAGGTTCGTTTTAGTACCAAAGAAAACTGACGACTTCTCACCCATTGTTGGATCTAAGCCATCTAAACCAGTTTGTAAGATAGATTAAATTTTGGGTGGTCACAGTTCAGTCCATTTTACCTGTTCTGAAGAAAGATGATTGGATGTGCTCTATAGATCTCCAAGACACTTACTATCATATCAAAATAGCAAAGCTCTCCAGGAGATTCCTCCACTTCTGGCTGAGAGCCAGCCACTTTCAGTATAGAGCAAGGTCATTTGGTCTCACCATGATTCCGACAGTGTTCACTAAGATCATGGCAGAAGTAGCTGTGCACCTGCATCTACGGGGAACCAAGTCTTCCCAAATCTTAATGACTGGCTTCTCACAGCCTCCACTGAGCATTTCTTCATCACACACAAGGATCAGGCACTCCAGGTGCTTCTGAAATGATCAATTTCCATAAATCTACCAAAATGTCAACTGACTCTAATTCAGAGTATAGAATTCATAGGATGCCACCTAAACACCAGAATTCAGATAGTTAACCCCCCCCCCCCCCAGTCAAGGTTCCAGTCAATTCAGATAACAGCTGTTGGTGTCCTATGCCACCCAGCTCCACCAGCAAGGCTAATTCTATGTCTCTTAGTTCTCTTTGCTTCCACAATTCTAATGATTCTATTACCCAGATATTTCATGAGAGTGCTGCAGTGGGCATTGGCGGTTCAGTAGGCTCAATCCACATATTTTCTTCATTCAAAAATTCAGATTGCACAGATCTGCAAAAAACACATATCTTGGTGAATCACATCCCCATCTGTGACCGAAGGATGCCCTTATCAGATGGATCTGCCTATAGTGAGCCAAATGCATCCCTTCTCGGGTGGGAGGGACATTTTCAAAGGAAGATGGTCCAAGGTTTCTGGTCGGCAGTGGAGTTCAACTTTCAAATCATTGTCTTTGAGGTGAAGGCAATCCTGCTGTTATTGCAAGCTCTTCAGGACCTTCACCCCAAGGGTGTAATATCCATACAAATGGACATGTCTGTAGTATGGCACATCAAAAAACAGGGAGGAACCCAATTATATCCCATGTGTTGAGAAGCCATGAGGATTTACCAATGGCTGATGTCTTCACAATGTTTACTGATAGCAGCCCACATCCCGGGGTCCCCCAGTGTACTTGCAGACAAACTGAGCAGAGCAATGCCAATGCCTCACGAGTGGTCCCTCAATCCTACAGTGACACAAGCAATTTACAGTCACTGGAGCCAACCTATTTTGCTGTGACCTGTTTACTTTCTAGCTGAACAATAAATACAGCAGGTATTTTGCCCTGATTCCTGCACAGGGTTACAGAGGGATGCTCTACTCCACATTTGGCCCGTGGGTCTACTGTATGCTTTTCTCCTTTTTCCACTGCTGAACAAGTTCATACAGAAAGTAAAGCAGTACAAGGCTATAGTAATACTCATTACCTTTTATTTGGCCCTGACAGACTTGGTTTCCTTACCTGTGGCCTTTTCTAGTGCATCCTCCATGGATATTGGATCAATATCCAGATCTATTAACTCACTCATCCAGATTGCCTCCTCTGGATCAGAAGTCAGTGAGAGTAACCACATGGTTCCTCCAATATTAGCTTTACCCAGAGATGGTAGGCTTCCCTCAGCAGCAGTCGGTATCCTTTCTGCCTTACAAAAAAACATCAATGAGGAAAGTTTACCACAGTAAATGGAAAAGGTTTTCATTATGGGCCTGCTCCAAAGGTCTGGACCCCTTTATAGCACCATTACCTTCCCTACTTGAGTTTTTGTCTGATCTTTCTGACAAAGGCTCCAAACTCACTAATATTAAGGTACAATAGGCAGCAATGTCCAATTTTCATGTCGGATGTAATGACATGTCTATAAAATCTCTTAGAATCTCAAAAGCATTCCCCAAAGGTACCTTTCTAATGAGACCTCCCATTAGAGACCCAGCTCCCCTATGGGATATTACTATTCTGTTACAAGCCTTAACCCAGGCTTCCTTTGAATCCGCTTTCACTGCAGATTTAAAATTTCTCACATGGAAGACAATTTTTCTGGTCACAGTAACATCAGCCAGACGGATCTCTGAACTGCAAGCTCTTTTCATTGAAGCTTCTATTTCTTCTTAGGACTAATGCATCTTTTAGCCCTAACATGGCATCTGAAGATAATTTAAAGCAGTCTATACACCTTCCTGTATTTTTTCCTAAAATACTCCAATAAAGGGGAATACATATTACACATGTTAGATGTCCATAGTCAACTCTGATTCCATATCCACAAGGACAAAAGACTTTAGAAGGGATGACCAGTTGTTCATTTCCTTTGCCAAACCAAAGCTGGGGATGTCAATTTCCAAAGAAATGTATCCAGATGACTCTCTAATTGTATTTCCTTTGTGTATCATAAGAAAAATTTACCCGTACTTCATAAACCAAAAACACATTCAATTACCACAGTCTCTACTTTAATAGCAGTCTTTAACAAAGGATTATCCATATATGATATCTGGGCTGCGGCCAATTGGTCAGCAGTACTCACCTTTGTGTCTCATTATAGATTGTACTCCCATCCCAGATCATGCTCTTTTTCTGGCTCCACCTTACTCCCAACCCAGATCAGGCTCTTCTTTTGGCTCCACCTTACTCAGGAATGACCTTCCGTAATAAAGTTATGTACTTTCCATAAAGATAGATCCATGTTGTCTGATTTTCATTTGCTTCAAACTCCCACCCTTCCTTCCCCTCCCAAATTGTCACCCATGACTTTGAGATGATTCAGTGGATGTCACTCCCTGCTTGTGCACAGTTACACTAGACTGTAATTACTTTTCATCAACTAATCAACATCACCAAGGTTATATTCTTTATCTTGTAAAGGGTTTTATCCCTAGGTAGTTGTCCTATATATATATATATATATATATATATGTATATATATATATATTTTTTTTTTCAGACTGCTAAGGGCAAACTCGATCTGAGGGTTTGAAATACAACCTAGGGAATTATGGGTAGCAGAGGAGTCAGATCTCTGGTTCCGATAAGCTTCAATATCAGCAGCAAGGTTGGATCCCATTAGATCCGACAACCCATAGGTTTAAGGCAGACAAAAATCAGACAACATGGCTCTAACATTACGGTAAGTACATCATTTTCAATTCATATCAACATGAGTTTGGAATATATTCAACATAAATTTATTTGTGTCAAGATGACTGAATTGTTATTCAGTAAGTAACATTTCAAAACTACAATTGTGCGAGTGTATATCCTTATGTCAGAAAGTAGAAGGATCCCACAGTACATGATCATGTCTTGATGAATAAGAAGTAAATGATCAGTGGTGCTTAAGGATAAAAGCTTTTAAATCTGGAGAGAAGCAGGCAGAGAGACAGATAAGCACAGGCATTTTCATTCTTTGTTTTGTTAAGGATATTGTCTTGTTTCTGTGAATGAAAAAAAAGATGTGTAAATTCACCTTAGAATATATTCATCCCATTGGGGATATCACCACTTATTTTTCAGGCAGAAAGTAATTTCATACTTGGTCTTGTTTTTGTTTCATTTTGTTTGTTTCTTTTTACTTGTGGTTAAAATGTTTACTAAAGCTTTTACATTTAGCACTGATTTTGACATCTCCATCTCTGAATGGTTCATTTATAGCTAAACATTTGCTGTAATCTCTCTTGTTTAATTTTATTTGACTGTGTTTACCGAGGCAGTCCCATTAATCTCATGTCTCATTATCAGGGGAAGACCCAGGATGTGTATGTGTGGCAGGTAGGGTTGATGTCCTGACAAGAAAAAACTGTAAATAAATACATAATACCATTAGAAAAGTTTCCAGCATTGCTGGGATATAACAAACAGTTGTACTGATAGTAAATTGATAAAATACGTCAAAACACTCTGAGTTAAAGGGCTCACAAAGGGTATGATTTTTTTATATTGTTTGTTTCTGCTTTCTGCCACTAATTACTGGCCTCTTAGATAATCAGGTCACTCATTCCTCTGTCACTAGAAGATAGGGTCAGCTGATCAGCTGAGAGGGGTCAACTTCAAGACAGCCAGGGTAGTTCAAATTTTTTTTTTTTTTTTGCTTTATCCCCCCCCCCCCACCTTGCACCCATCCAGTGACAACTGATGGGTGGGGTGTGCAGTGGACATCAGTGCTCAATTTCCTTTACTTGCACAAGGTAGTAACGTCAGCAGGACTACCCTACCTACCTACCTACAGGAGATGCTGCATTAGGGAAATAAACTCATACACTCATGCCCCTGAATGTGCATCCCTCTTCTCTAGAATGGGCATGCCTAAGCTACTACTGGAACTCAGGCCACTTCAGTTGTAGTTATGATATTATTCCTCTATGCCACTGGTACAGATTAAATGGCATGAAGTATTTTGCACAAAATGTTGAGTACTAAAGGTAGATAGTCGCCGGTTGGTAATTTGCAGGTGTATTGGTGGAAGAGAGGTGAGCTCATAAAAAAGCTTTGAACATATGTTGAAGATTCTATAGAAATGAAAAATGTACTAATTGGTTCTCTGACAGAGTAGCCATTGCATGGAACAGACCACCTAATTACATTAAAGCATGTACTAGTTTAGATATTTTAAGAACAGCCTGGACACTTATTATGGGAACAAGTGTTTTGGTATATTGGCAAGCTAGAAGGGCATTAATGCCCGTGCTTGAAATATTTGTATGTAGTGGTGCTGTGGTAGCGTTGTCACCTCACAGTTAGATGTTGCTCGTTCGATTTTCAGTTAGAGCGTCTTCTGGGTAGCGACATGCATGAATGGGCGTTCCTTCGTTGAAGGTTGTGCATTAGGCCCGGCAAGCCACTACGTAAAAATCTACTGCCAATCATTAGTGGACCGGAGTTCCTCTGTGGCGACCCCTAACCGGGAAAAGCCGAAAGACACAAACAAACATGTATGTAACTCATTTCTGTTATCTGTTTAAGCAAGGAATTCCACAAGGTATGCATAGTTCATGAGAAGCTGTATTTTCTAACTTCACTGGTAAAGGGGACTATAATGAAGATGAAAGAAACTGGAACCATGTAATGTTTGAGGAATTAAGTGAGCAGATGAAAAAAGTAGATAAAGTATTTGGAGCATCAGGTTGGAAATTGAATAGACCTGACAGGGCTGAGCAAAGGTCAGCATTTCAGTTAAGGTCTGCCATTAAAGCTGTTGCAAAATGGCATAATGAAGGGTATCATGGATTGCTCCCAAAATAACATTTACAGTCCTCCTATACACAGAACTGGGTTTATTGATGCCTGATTGAGATTAAGTATTCTGCATCTGTATAAGAACAGGGGAGAAAACTTGCATGATTGGCATTTGTAACTTTGAACGTGAGAGAGAGTAATGGAAATTTTGAGACTTGTCCTTTGATTTTCCCAAGTAATATGCATGACACCTTCATACTTGAGGTTATCATCCTCCAGTGTCATTTTGATGCGTCTCTGGCTGCTTTTGTCCACTGTGTTTCTTGGCAAAAATACTGGATTGGTTTGCTATCACCTTCTGCAATGGACCATCTTTAGTATCATCTCTGTCATGATCTACCAGTCATCCTCTGGATAACAGAGCAGCCAAGAGAGTCAGGGAAGTATTTGCTTCTGCTGTACTGACTGCTCTAAAGATTTTACTATGTGGACCATAACAAACTGTGGCAAGTTCAAAGACATATAAGATTACCGGGTGACTGGAATCTCTGCGCTGAAGAGGAATCAACAGTTAGAACTGACTGTGAAGAAACTGACTGGCTCAAAATTAAGAAAGGAGTGTGACAAGGCTTTGTATTGTAACCCTACGTATTTAATTTATACGCTAAATATCTCGTGAAAAATACTTGGTTAGATGAATCAGATACTGGAATCAAAACTGCAGTTAGAAATGTTATTGGCCTTAGATATGCAGATGCTGCCACTGTGATGACTGAAGGTGAGGAGGTGTTGAAGGGCCTGTTGATGAAGGTGACAGTAGAAACCACTAAAACTGTCTTGTTTTTCAACATAAAAAAAATATATATATTTTGATGCACAGCATTACCCCCAATATCCTGCTGACAGAAGTAATGAATATCAATGCAATAACCTAAGGATGGTTCTAGATAGAAGTTAGAGACAGATGTGAGTCTTTCAAAGAAGATTTGTTTTTTATTGAAGGCATGTAATTGACAAAGGTAGACAGTAATAGTAACAAGACAAAAGAAAGACTGCTGAAGGCTCCAAACCTCAAAAAGTGTCACCATTAAGATTCTGTCTGTAGGATTGTTAACAGTTATCACAAGTTTCTACTAAATTTTTCCTCCTGTACATCTGCTGAATGCATTTTTCAATGAGAGGTCTACTCACACATCGATGAAAAGCTGCATGCAGGTCCTCTCGGCAAACAAAAAGATATCCAACTAAGTGTTTGTAAGCTTTGAGCCTTCCTTGCCTATTAGATTGGTATGTAAATGTTTGCCTTATGTAGAAGGTGGTGTTTTACTGAACAAGTTCCGTGATGGTGTGCAGAGACCCACTATATTTGCTCTACAATCATTAATAAAACCTAGTGTAATTATTATTGCTCCAAGAGGGGAAGCATTAGCTTGATCTGTGGGGTAGAGAAATTTAGCTGCCATCTTTATGGAAAGCAGTTCATAAGCTAATGGATCAGCAGACTTCATTGTACATTTTCAGTCCAGGAAGTTGCAGCACAGGTCAGTTTTCTGCAAGCACATTTCTACAATATTAAGTTTAAATAAATAAATAAAAACAACATGGCAATACTGATGGACTGTTTAGAATATGTAAATACAGAATGGCTAAGTATTGCTGATCCACTGCATGTGTTTTGTATAGGCATAATAAACTTTTAACATTAACAAAGAGAAACCAGAATTAACTTGTGTGCAAAATGTGTGTAAATGGATTTTCCAAGAGATGATGATTCATGGTACCCAGCTTCTGCAGTTATAAAGAATATGTTTTCTGTATATCCAGTAGCCTTCTTCTATTCAACCAAAGTAGTCACTTCTTTTAAGTGATGCACCAGAGAGGCGGGTACAATATAGGAGGAACATTTGGAAAGAATTTTGAAAATGCATTCCCTTGCTTGGAAGCCATGTTTAAAAAAGGTCATTGTGCAGATGTCTATACTGTTATATATTTCCCTGAGAAAGGCTATCACGATGGTGTATCCATATTTATTTTCCAGGGCTGTTCATATGCTCCGCGTTCTTAATTGCAGTGAATTAATGCTACAAATAGCTTAGACTTAGCCACAGCTAAAAAGACTGCTGCAATATTACAAGCAATAACCACAAGGAATGGCCTGCTAAGATATATTGTTAATCAATAGTGGACCACAGTTCACTTCAAAAGGATTTGAAAGCTTCATAAAATAAATTGGAATTGAATACTTTTCAACTGATCTTCTAATCCTGTCACAAATGGGTAAGCAGAAAAATGTATTCATATGTTAAGTTCAGGAAGGCTCTTAAGGCTGTGAATAACCCATAACCATGAAACACTGGAACATAAGGCAGATGATTTTCTTGATTATCAAAATGCAGTCCATTTACTCATTAATTCACCATCATCTTTATTGATCCAAAGTCTGAATTTAAAGTTCTGCTTGATCTTATTGAAGCTTGTAAGAAGAAAAATACAGAATAATACCAAACAGAAGTTTTGGTACTGGATAGTGTATATTGCCAAGTGAATATATGGCTGGCAAAGCCTGGGAGTCAAGATTGTTTTGATAACAGGACCTGACATGATGTGACAGATGGTCTGTATACCAA
This sequence comes from Protopterus annectens, assembly GCF_019279795.1. NCBI lineage: Eukaryota > Metazoa > Chordata > Ceratodontiformes > Protopteridae > Protopterus > Protopterus annectens. The sequence continues at coordinate 597,122,830 of NC_056728.1, forward strand.
ATTCAAGGTGCCCACTTGATAGGAGTCCTACACACACCAGTAGACAGTTCGTCTGTGAGATAACACCCATGACAAAGTGCTTGTGTTTAGAAGAATGAATGACCAATACCCTACCTCTAAAATATGGATGGCTTTTGAAATACCTAAAGAAAGATGAGTGGATGACTAATGATATATGCTAGGAGGTATGGATGTCAGTATTTTTTAAGTTTGGGAACTCCACTTCTGAAGTAGTCAAAACAGAGATGGAGGACTCTCTACTGGGGTAAATTTACTACATGGGCCTTTCCAAACTCAGCAAGGTACTAGAAATGCTATATTGATTGTACAAGGACATCCTTTTGTAGACTGAGTATTTGAGGAGGCTAAGTGTATTGTGAACTGGAAAAGGTTGAAACTTAATACCTAATATCATTGATTTTTTGAGAAATTATATCAAGTCAAGTAATATTGAATTGCCGAACAGTTATATCAACGTGTGGTACTAGAACAGCATTAAAATGTATTTTATCTAAGTACTACTGCATTATGTATGTCTATATAAATGTGTACATTTTATTGTACACAAATATACAAAGGCTGTTTTATGTAATTGCAACCTCTAATGTAGCTGTAAAGCAGGAGTAAGTGAAGTGTATTTGGATGATGTAGGATATGAGCATATTGTGCATGCTTTTGTAACATATCATCAGTTTTCCTTTTGGCTCCATGTGGGTTATTACACATAGGGGGTTCTTGCTGTGAGGATTTAGCAGGGGTGAAAATATATTCTAAGTGGATACAATGGCTGGAAATTAAGACTGCATTAACTGTCAAGAACATGTTCTCAGCGATGTTTGTTCAAGATTACTTAAAATGTGACTTCCATGATGGCTGCACATTGAATAACAGCTTAACTCTAGCTCTCCCAGTGTGAAAACAGAAACTAAACAGAGGCGGCCAGTAGACCTTTAAATTTATGAGTATATTTCAGTAACTGACTAGTACATCTGCTGCCTGGTTGCCAGGAAAAAAGAAATACAGAACACCTGGAAAAAAAAACAGTAACACAAATGAAGAAGCACTTACTGGGGAAAGTTCTGCAGCTGCTCAGCAAAAAACAATGCAACCTCCAGACATGACTTCTAGTAACCTAAATGAAGATACAAGACAACTGCACACAGATCTGGTTAAAATAAATGAAACACTGACAGACTATATCATCACAAACAACAAAAGGCTGGAAAAATAGAAGAAGATTTAAACAAATATTCAGATGAGATGATAAAGCTGCAAAAATCAGAGCTTGAAATGAAGAAAAGTCTGGCTGAATATGAGACTGCTGAGGAAGAGATGTTTCAAAAAATAATAGCAATAGAGAGCACAGCAAGTGGAGAAAACCAGACATTTTCAGCTGTACTAGAGAAGCTGGAAGGAAGAGACTGCATTAATTTAATGAAAGCACAAATAAGCAACTGAATTGGCAATCCACAGCAGGAGTTGTTAGTTGAAAGGGCACATCACATGTATGCTCCAAACCTAGATAAGAGATAGCAACCAAGACCTTTACAAGTAAATATGCAATCCACCCAGCAGGAGTTGATTCTGACAAAACTGTGGCAGAAGGGCAAAATACTAAAAGTGGGAAACATAGTACCAAGACCTCCAAAACACAATAAGTCACAAAACAAACCAACGAAACAAACGCAATAGTCCAGGAAGCAGACACCACCTAGAAGAAATTGTGGTGCAGAACAACTCACAGCAGCTCACAATAAGGCTCCAAGCTCCAAATCCACGAAAAGTAGTAGTTTATTCTCTTTAACGCCACAGAATTGTACACACGTTTTCGTCAAACATATGACTTCATCAGACAAACTCATGGTTAATCACACAGGTTTAAATACTAAAATAATTACACACTTAACACACTTAATAGAATGATTAATCACATTAAAAGCCACAAAGTTAATTTTGTAAAGTCTTTTGTGTTTATATGTATACTTAATAAAATCTTAAAAACAGATAATAAAAACCAAATATGTTAAAACCAATTATTGTCATAATGTTATGTATTATATTGAAACTAGATTTATTGCAAAATACATTTTATAGTGTACTTAAAACTCTCCTAACGTGTTTCTAGTACATAATTCAAATCCTGTCGGATTTAAGCTTTAAATATGGAATAATGGATATTGAATCATTAAGCCCAGGAAATCGATTGGATTCCAAAAAGATTTGCCAGTATGTTTCCCTATGGGATAATAATACCTCCCAAAAGTGGGAAACAGTAGATTGTTTGTGGAGAATGATTACTCATTGTAACCAGGCATTTGTAACCAGGCAGAAGAGGAATAAATTTATTCCACTATTCAGGGAATGTTGAGCCACAGATGTGAGATTCAAACTGCTGTACTCGGCTGTCTTTAGATATTCTTCCCTTGAAGGACAAATCATCTTTTAATGGAGTACATGCTAAGGAGGAAATACAAAAGTATGTCCAACAAAAAGTGAGCTGTGAAAAAGGAGATCCTGCTTCTTTTTCTGGGAAAAAAAGTCTGCAGAGAGACTGTACCTGTGAAACCTTTTCCACTCACAACGGAAAATGTTGGAGAGAAGGAAGGGAACACAAGAGTTGTCTAGAAGAATCAAGAGTATGTTGGAAATGAAGCATAAACAAGATTTGAGAGATGGAGATGAACAGTAATAAAACCAGTAACTTAATGTGGGATTACAATGCAATACTTATATTTGTGAAATATGATAGAACAAGAAAATCTGGAAATATTGGACTTTTTCAGAATTTGTTGGACTTGCGTGGACTCTAAAGTATATTCCCTACTTTGTGTCATTGTTTGTCTTTTCGGCTTTTCCCAGTTAGGGGTTGCCACAGTGGAACTCCGGTCTGCTAAGGACTGGAAGTCGATTTTTATGGTGCCGAGTTGCCAGCCCGATGCCCAACCTTCAGCGAAGGCACGCCCATTCACGCATGTCTTTCAGAGGCCACTCGACCGTGGGGAGGACATGCAGACTCCACACAGAAGGCACTTCAGCTGTGAATCAAACAGAACCTCTTGCTGTGAGGCAACAACGCTACCACTGTACCACCGCGGCTCTACCTACTTTGTGTCATTAATGTTCAGAAAATGCTTTGGGGAGGGGGGATAGAGGGGAGAAAGTTAACTATGAATAAAGAAAACAAATGATTCCTCAATAGTACTGTTGTGGTGTATGTTTTTTTTTTGCATGCTATAAAGTAAATTTTTAGTTAATTTTAAGTGTAATGGGGGTTGTAAATGAGTGCTGCTGTTCTTTCTTTCCTTTCTTTCTTCCTTCTCTCTTTCTTCTTCTTCAGTTTTAAGAAATGTAGGCACTGCAATGTCAAAAAAAACTGGTTAAAAGAGCATGACAAAATAAAAAATCTGATTTTTCTCATTCTTGCATGGGGGAATGACTGGATTAAGAACCTTAGTTTTATTTAGTAACAAGTTTTAAAAGAAAACAGGTAAATGAAAAAGAATATTGAATATTATGAGGCTTTTTTTCTAACAAATTAATGTATGCTTAGTAGCAATTCTGTATCTGGCCCTAATGTCTCCATGTAGACAATCTAATAATGAGAAATTGGTTGTCAGGTTCTCATGTCTCCATGAGGACAATCTGATAAAGAGAAATTAGTTACAATCTGGACAGTGATTGACTGGGGAAAAAATCAAAGAGAAACTGGCTAGGACATAATGGTCTCCGAAAGCATTCATGGGTTTTCCCAGCTGGTAGAGCTATAATGATAAGACAAAAACAGTTATCACTTAGTAGAAGCACAGGCTGGACCATGCATCTTAGCATGGATAACCTTTCTTTAAGGTTAACTCAAGTTTGTGTGTGTGGCCATCATTTTGGGACATTTGTTCCCATTAGCAGGGTAAAACCTCAATATTTGAAGATGTACATACTTTCCAAATAGGTTTGGGGGTATTGTTTTTTTTTTTTTTTGAGGGCTTACAATAAAACAAAAAGTTTTGTAAGGTGAGACATAGTCTCAAATGGATATGACAAGAAACAACTATATAAAAGTTCAACCTGCCAAACAGTGCATGCATGTAACAAAAGCTGGAACTAGACATTTAACAAAAAAAGTGTTGTACATAAAAGGAAAGGAAAAATTACTTTTTAATACAGGGATGCTTTCTGTGATGTCTTTAAATGTCAATGATCTCACAAGTAAATATAAAAAAGAAATAATAGTGAACTATATTAAAAATGTGGAGTGCAAATAGTTATGTTACAGGAGACACACATGGAAAGAACTGAACATGTGAATTTGATAAAAGTTTTCAGGATGGTTATTCATTGAAAAATCAGGGGCAAAGGAAAATAGTACTTATATTGATTGCAGGAGGAGCTCCAATAGTGAAAGAAGAGGTTAAAAAAGATGATAATGGCAGATTTTAGTGCTAAGGGGCTATGGGGAATTACACTGGCATGTATTTATATTCTGCCTAAAACTTCTATAATGGAGCTTAAGAAAATGTTGGGAGAAATAATCAGTTTTCAGCAAAGAATTTTACTTATAGGTGGGGGTTAGAATTTGATTTCCAGCAGTGAAGATGTGTCTGGGGGGCCTAGAAGGGAAAGTATTTCACCAAAATATAAAAACTGGGCTAGGCTAGACAGAATTTACATTTCACAGGGACATGTGCATTTAATTGAAGGTCTTGATATGCACCCATGATCATGTGCCAATAATAACTAAAATAAAAACACAGGGTAATGAAATAAAAATGAGACACTAGTGCTTTCCCACATATCTGTTGAAAAGAGAGAAATTTAAGGAATGGGTAATGGAGATTATTCAGGAGCTATTTGAGAGGATAGAAAGTCTTCTGAAAAAATAGCTAGGGAGTGGGATAAAATTAAGGTGGAGTTTGAAAACAGGGTGGAAATAAAAGAAAGGGAGCTATGGTTAAGAAGTAAGAATTATTTAGAGGGACTGACAAATGTTACAGTATTACAGAATAAGGGGGAATCTCAAGAACAAGAAGAGAATCAATTGTAGAATGCGAAGTAGAAAATAAGGGATTACCTTGATAATATACATGAGCTTAGAAAAATTGATGTTAAGTTGCTGTTTTTGATAATAACACTAGAGCACAAAAAGTTTTAGTAAAATGACTCGAGCAACAAAAAGTAGAAAGGGCTGTTGCCAAGCTTAGAGAGACTATAGTAAGAAAGGTAACAGGAAATCATCTAGAGTATTAGAAATATTTCAGAACCTCTGTGAAAGTCTGTATAAGGCAGAGAAATATGGAAATGAAGAAAAGATACAAATGGAAATGTTTATGGAAGAATTAAATATGTGAAGTTAGAGGTAGATGAGGCTCAATTACTAATGGTTAGGAGGAGATGAGATTAAAATTGTGATGTATATGTCCCAGGGAATAGATGGAATTCCTGTGGAAGTTTGGAAGCTAGGAGGGAAAAAAACTAAACATTTTTTAAGAGGAGAAGTACCAGCATCCTGGAAGAAAGGAGTGGTAGCTGTAATACCTAAAGAGGGTAAAGATCCATTAGATCCAGCTTCATACAGGCCCATTTTAATACTAAATCACAATCATAAAGTGTTCATGTCTATAATGACTAAAATAATGGCAAAAGTAATGCCAAAAATGATAGATATGCATCAGTGTGGTTTTGTGGAGGGGAGGCAAACATTTGACAACATTAATAGAACATTGATGATCCAGAGGGAAGCAGAATGTAAGAAAATATTTTTGGTGTTGGTGGGTCTTGATGCAGAGAAAGCATTTGATAGAGTAAGCTGAGACTTTATGAGCAGGGCAATGGAAGTATTTGCATTTCCTGAAAAAAAAAAGAAAGAAAAATATAAGGTTGATTAGGAGGATGTATGATGAATTGGAGGTGAAAATTAAAGTGGGTGGGGTCTTCTCTGATAATTTCTGCTTGAGCAGAGGAACCAGGCAAGGGTGTCCTCTTTCTCCTTTGTTATTTGCATTATATTTAGAACCACTGGCAAAGGAAATAAGGGACTGAGAAATTCAAGGTTATAATTGGTATGATAGTCAAGGAAAGCTGGCTCTGTTTACAGATATTATTTTATATCTGACAAAACTAGAAAGAGACATTATAGTTTATGGAGTATTTAGAGACAGTATCAGATCTTTTCAGGATGCAAAATTAATGAAGTTAAAACAAAGGCAATAGTGGTAAATTATGTACCCACATATGAATTGGTTCAGCAATATCCATATTTATGGGGATATGATAAAATGTGTTTAGGAGAATGCATTAAACATGATTGTGGTATGTGGCAGCTAAAGATCTGTGGTAAGAGACTAAACAAAAAATAATACAAAAACTGAGAAAAAGAGACTAAACAAAAGATAATACAAAAACTGAGAAAATGGAAGCTTTGTTATATGGATATGGATGGCAAGATACAAGCTGTTAAAATATTTTTAGTCCCATTCGTCTTGTACACAGGCCAAGCATATTTTTATCAACCAGAGGAGAAGTTGTGAAAAGCAATTAATAAACAGCTGAAGGACTTTATGTGGGAGGGGAAGACAGCAAGAGTCAAGTGGGATAAGTTGATTATCTAGCAGAACATGAGGGATTAGGATTACCTAGTCTGAAGGGGTATTTCAGAGCTACACAGTTAAGACTGCTGTACATAGCACATTCAGAAAACTTTAATTCAAAGTGGAAAGGAATGATGATGAAACATAGGGAAAACTCAAGAAACAAGGAGAGACTGGGATTTTGGATGCAGGCCTTTAAGGAGAATAACAATAATCATACTAAATATTATATCCATAAAGCAGCAGAAATTATTCTAAGAACTAAGCCAACATGGGAATGGAGAAAGGAGATTCTACTGAAAGGCATGACTGCACTTAGGGATATAGACAAAAATGGGGCTGGAAAGTTTTGGAGAAAACTGGCAAAGGAACCATGGTATTGGGAACAAATAACTAGTGAAGGAAAGATGACAAAATGGGAAGATACCAAGAATTTATTTGGACTGCAGGTTAGAGATTGCCTTCCCTATCAGGGTTGATAACAGAGTATAGGCAAAGAGAACGAAATATAGGGGGCGGGGTCCTAGACAAAAGACCAGCACTGGTAGAGTTTTTATTAGCACCTAGAACAGAAGCTGCCATTAAAAAAGAAATAATTATTAGAGCATATAAAATATTAAGTGACAACTATAAAAATCAATCAGAAAAGGTTGGAAAGGATTGGGAAGAGAGACTGGATAAGCAATTCACAAAGAAACAATGGAAGGATATATGTATGCCTCCCAAATATGCAACAAAATCTAGAAAGTGTAGAATTTTCGTCAGGTAGACATCAAATGTTGGAGGTGTGATGGGGAAGAAAGAGGTAATTGGAACATGTTTTCTAGGAGTGCTGGGAGTTGGAGGATTTTAAGAATTCCCTGTGGGATGCATTCTTAGAGATGTTGGGTGGGTAGAGTGGTGTGACAAGGGAGATGATTTTTCTGAGGTATATTACAGAATTGGAATTGCCTAGACATGGTAAGGCCTTGCTGTGTCTTTTTATGGTGGCTGCCAAAAAAGCAGTGACTAGAAAATGGAAATCAAAATGTAAACCAACTATACTAGCCATAGTGAATATAGTAACGGAGATAAAACAACTAAGAGTGAGATCTTTAGAAAAAGGTGGAAGCAAACTACATAGGAAAAAATAGGAATTGTGAGAACAGTACATACAGGGGAGAAATGAGGTTTAAAAGATGGCAGGACATAAATGTGCTATGTAATGTTTGACTGAAAATGACTAAGAAGATTATAAGTGATGTATAATGTTTGCAATTAGGTGTGTGTCAATATGGTTTGTGATGTAAAATTGTTGCAACTAGGATTGTGTCAGTGTGGTTTGTTTTCATTTATATGAATGTATGATTTCCTATGTTGTATGTAATGGTTTAATAAAGATAGTTCTTGTTCAAAAAAGGGCAGGAATTGAATCATTTACGTAATGTTGCTTAGGTTATGTGATATACAGCAGTATATGTGAAGTATATTGTTTGTAAATGTGAGCTTGTTAATACAGTTTGATTACTTTTATATACATGTAAGTTTGCCTATGTCACAAGTGATAATTCATTAATGGTGTTAAAAAAAAAACAAAAAGAACATGTTCTCAGTTTATGCTAGTATTCTGGGGCCATATGTTTCTGGGAAGGGAGTTTCAATATGGCATGTGAGCTTAGTGACTGACAAGGATGGCTTATGTCATGAATAGAGTAAGGTTAGCGTGCAATATATAAGCACTAAATCAACTTTAGTTTTTATTTGATGTTTTATTTCAGTCATTTGTTTGCTGGGTAAACCCACTGAACACATGTATCCCTTTTCAGTGATGACCCAGGAGAATTGTCAGGTTAAGTAACTTGCTCAAAGTCACACAGCAAGGAAATGGAGGTGGAAAGAATCAAAACCTGTGTATGATGGTATTGGTGTATTTGGGTCTTCTGGTCTCTTTTGGTTCATAAGCTTCATATAGTTTGACAGGACGTTTATTGTGAGTCTTTTGTTACATGCTGTGAGTTCTACTTTTTATATATCATTAGTTCTTGTTTTCTTACATGTTTTAGTTTCATGTTCCTGTGTTATTTGTGTAGCATTTGCATTTATGATCCTGAGATAGTTGCTCTTGCTCCAATTTAGTTGTTGGATTTTGCTCGGAAGTATAGTGAATATATTAGCCAACCACTGTTTTGTAAGCGTCATTAACTGTGTGTTCCTACTATCTGCTCTTTCTGTATGCTTTTAGTCATTTTGTCTATCACTGCATTCATTGCATTGGCTTGTTTATTTATTTTTCATTTTTAGCTATCTAATGATGGTTTGATATGTAGATGTCAACATTATAAATTCATAGCCTTGTCTTTTTTCTTAGGTTTTCTGGTAGCATTGGTTTTGGTATTTTTTCTTCTATATAGCTTTATTTGAGGTGTTTTGTACCATTTATATGTTTCATGATATTTTTATTGTATTATTGTGAATTTCAAATTGTATGCATGTCTCTACTTCTATTATTTTATATACATACATATATATATATATATATATATATATATATATTCATTTATTTGCCTTTTTTCTGTTGTGGTTCAAAACTTGTACAATCTGTGTCTATTGACAAGTACGACATGTGGGTAATCTATTTCTGTACCTTCCTGGACAACATGCATTGTTTTTCGTTTCTTTTTCCTGGTCGCTGGTTTTCTGTGTCTTCAGTATATGCTACTGTGCTGTTGCCATGCTGTTATTTGTATGTTGTCCTTTCTTTTTGCTGTATTTTTCTGTCTCTTTCATGGTTTTAGTTTTCTGATTACACTGTGTTTTTATTTTACTGTGTCCTTTGTCATTTTGTATTGTATGCATTTTTCTGGTAACCTTTTATTATTTTTAAGCTTATGTTTTTAATAGTTTTATACCACTTGTGCTGTTAATATTGTTGCTGTTGCTTGTGTTTTTGGTGTATATCTTTTTTTTTTTATATATAATATTTTTTGTTACTGTTCTTGTGTGGATTCTGATGTTTTTTCCCCCTTGGATTCCTGTTATTCCTGTAAGTGTATATTTTGTTGGACTTATTTGTTTGTTGTATCTTTAGTATGCCTATGATCATCTTCTCGTGAACCTGTGGTTGTTTGGCTGTATCCTGCGTCTTTGTCTTTAAAGTATTGATCATTTTATATTGATTCCATGTTGTAAAACATAAAAGCTGAAGCTGGCTGTTGCTATATTTTATGTTTTTATTCTTTTTCCTTTCTCTGTGTACTGTTTTCTGTTTAGAGGTGTTATCTGTTAGAGATGTATTTGTGCAATTATTTTTAGTGATGTATTTTGTGTGTGTGTTTTGACTGTATTCTTTAGGTGCTACTGTTTCTGTCTTCCTTCTGTGGGGAAGAAGTGACATTTTTTGCTCTGCTTTCTGTATCCTTATGGTATTGCAGTTTTTATAGTCAGCTGTTCTGTCTTTTTAGGTAGCTTTGTAATACTTTATTTATTGCATTTGTTTGCAGGGATAGTCTGATTGAGCAGAAAGTTATCCGTTTTCAGAGGAAGCCCAGGGAGAAAAGCTCCAGAAAAATTACAACATTAAATAAAGAACATGGTAAACAGAAGTATACAAGTAATCAACAAATATTAAAAAATTAAGCAGAGTATTATTAAATTATTTGCATCATCATATAAAGAGCTATTTTGTATTTTTCTTGTGGGCTTAGGGCATTTGTGGTTACATTGTTGTGTACTGTGTTCAGTTTATAGTAGTTTGCCTTTTAGTTGAATTGTGTTGATTTTTATATGATTTTCTGTTACTGATTTTCCTGTTTTCTGAAAGCAGATTTCACTGATTTTCTAATTACTGTTTTGCTGTGCTTTAATTATTATTTCAGATTTATTAATGTTGGTTTTGAATGTTATGATTTGCTCAGTTAGCTTTTTATGCTGTTTTTGTACTCAAGAATGGTAGTTTTGTCATGAGGACGCCCTACTAATGTGCCTACCTTCATACACAGGCTATTTACAGAATATACTGTTGGCAAAGATTTGTATTACAGATACTGATTATCAGTTCAGTGACAGGGTAGACATTACTGCCTATCAATGCATTATAGGTGTAGAGCTCATTTAGTCAGGGGATCAATCCAGAAATTCTGACACAATTCTACCTCTAAAACTTTCTCTGTTCACTCTGTCTACTACCTGCTACTGGAGTTTCCTTTAATTAAGATATTGCTGTTGTAGAAATATTTACTTTGTAACAGACTATCAAGAGAGTCATCTTTAGACAATATTTTTGCACCTGTAGCCTTTTAGAGGTGTCTCCATTTTCTAAATCCTTGCAGTTATCTGCTACAGGAACGTGTTTGCTATTTCTGAAGTATAGTTTATACATGTATTCCTCTTATTCAGCTGACTGAAGTAAATTATGCAGACAGTTAAACGTATTCTTATTTTGAGAAACTGTAGAGCACTGACATAGCTGAGCCAACATTACCAATGATTGTTAATCGTTAGATGACTGATGAGTGCTATCTTCTACAGGAACTAATTTTTTCAAATGTTTTATACAATTACTTGCCTTTTTCTTACTCTTAACTATTTTTCAAAAAACTATCCCCAGACTACTGACAGTTTTTGTCTGTTTTGCTATTTGCATATAAGTGCTTCTTTCTACAAAATGGTTCACATTTTTTGCATGAACTTATCAAGGAATGTTAATGGCATAATTAATTGTCTATAAAATGCCATTAGTGTGGCTCCTACCCTAAAGGGTAAAGGTGCAGTTACAGCTTGAATTTTAATGAAAAAAATATTATGCCTCAACACATAAGAATAAAAAGATCACTTTTGTATAGAAAGACAGAGGGCCAAATTCATAACGGTTACTGAGAGGTTTAAACAATGTGTAAACCTCATGATATCCTTTTCAAATTCAAAGACAGCCCTAATATGTGGTAGTTCTGCAAGAAGACATGTAGAGCTGTGTCAGGCTATCTCAGTGGCCATGCTACATGCTAATGAGGCAGTGCAGGGGAGAGATGTATGCTAATCAGTCATGTGCTGTCTCCGCTGTAACTGCCCCAGGAAAGGAATGTATTCATGGAATCTCTTGGCTGTGTATAGTAGTATGATCAGTCCTTGCACTTCGTGGTAGTGAACAGAAGGTCAAGGCAGAGGTAAGTGTTTAAGAGTTTAGTGGTTTTGTGTGCATGACAGTATTCAGGGGTTGCATGGGTGAGTGTATATATGAGTGTATGTCTGGCTCAGAGGTAGTGGTAGGGGAGCTAGTGAGGGCATCAGGTAGGGGTGTGTGTGTGTGTGTGTGTGTGTGTGTGTGTGTGTGTGTGTGTGTGTGTGTGTGTGTGTGTGTGTGTGTGTGTGTGTGTGTGTGTGTGTGTGTCTGTGTGTGTGTGTGTGTGTCTGTGTGTGTGTGTCTGTGTGTCTGTGTGTGTGTGTATGAATGGATGTGTGTGTGAGTGCGAGCAGGTAGGTTGCTGGATGTGTGTGTATCAGTGTGGGTTGGAAGACTGGGATGGCTGTCATACTTCCACACACCCCTGTACCACTGAAACTTGCAACAATGGATCAGAGAAAACCACTAACAACCAGAATGAACTACAGGTATGTGGGTTGGGGGCAGTAATAGCCTCCAGAGACAACTCTACATTTCCTACATTAGTGACACTTACTTATAGGTTCATAGGAGGTTACTAGGCTAACAGCACTAGAGCTCTTACAAGCCTAGCCATATTTATCCCAAGTTGCCCTAATTATCGGTGGTTAGGTGAGTGAAGTTCAAAGAGGTAAGTGTCTATGGTAGTTAATACTGACTTCCTGCGTCCAGCAAGGGTATGGGCACCATTCCATTAGTAAATTTGTGGTCACCCATCCATTGATCTAGGTTGCATATGAAGAGGGTCAGGGAGGGGCTCTGTTTCTCCTGAACTGGAAGCTTGTTCCAGAGAAGTGGCAGTCACTGGAAGATGTATCTCTCTCTCTCTCTCTCTCTGGCATGACTTGTTTGTGTCAGAAGTTAAGTGAAGATCCCTGGAGCTAGTGACCCTCCTTCAGTTTGATTTAAGATTGTGTAGCATTTCCATCAGGGCTGGGTCAGAGACTGCCCTATAAACCAGGCACAGGTCCCTCCTTAGCAACCTGTAGGAGACAATACAGTGACAGGGCCTTTAGTCTTTTTAAATAAGACTTGTTTTGTGTACTCTCTAATTTCATGGTGAGAAAGCTCTGTGGACTCTCCAGTTGCTGCAGGTGTCTGGTGAAGTACATGCAAAAGGGAGCATTGTACTCAATTACTGGTCTGATGAGGGCTGAGTACAATGGAATTATAACATCATTTGATCTAGATGCAATGCCTTTACTTCTAACATGTGCCACACAGAAGGATTTGCGGATATGTTGTGGTCAAAGTTCAGATTGCTATTAAACTGAGCACCCAGATAATGTACCACTGGGTGTACACTTGGGGGAGGTACCGTTTATAATGTAATTAGTAAGGATGTCAGCTTTCCCCAAAGGGAATAATCATTCTTTTGCATTTAGCTTTAGTCCATGGCTTTGGCACCAATCATTTGTCTGTGTCAACAGTGTCTGCAGTATATTAACATTGTTGGGGGACTCAATGATTGCTCCCAATTTGTAGTTGTCAGCCACAGGCCATCCAAGTTTGCCTAGACTTATGATAAATAAATTCCAAACAGTAAGGGGATCCAGAGCAGAACCCTGTGGTATGCCACTGGTGACCACTCTCCTGCTAGAGGTGAAGTCACCCACTTTGACAATGTGTCCTGTCTGTGAGCCAGTTGACTACCCATCTGGTATGTAGGGATTAATTCTCAGTTGGGAGAGTTTCTGTGTAGTACCTGAGTGGGGCCATTGTACTAAATGCCTTGGCTAGGTCAAAATAGGTGGTATGCAGTGTATTTCCCTCGTCCAGGGCCTTGGTGACTTTCTTGAAGACGTCAGCCATGTTTAAGAGGCATGATCTACCTTTAACAAAGCTGAACTGGGTTGGGTCCAGTGTTTGGAGGTTACTTGTACTGGGGAGTAGGGTGGGAATCCTAGACACCAGAGACAACACTTAATTTTCTGCCTTAAGAGCATGTGCACACAAAACATGGGTTGAGATTATACTAGACACCAGAGATAACCTCTTGCACTGCAATGACACCTACACATAACAGAGAAGAGGAGGGGAGGGACAATAGACAGCAAGAATACTGTATATAGCATGCCTTTTTTACTTAAAACAAATATATTTAAAACATGTTGCTGGGAACATCCAGATACCAGGGATACTATTCACTACCCTGAATTTATTGAAGGATACAGAATGTGAGCTTTGTCTGGCATTAATGACTGACTGAAATTCTCTTGTGATTTATGGGGATAGGATAAAGGAGACACTGGGGATGTTCTGCCAGCATAGGAGCAGATATGGTGTATGTCATGTGAGTGTGTATTTGTGTGTATGAATGTTTGTGTTTTGTGTGTTAGAGTGAAGGGTGGGCTGCTTGTGGTAATACTATGTGGCAGCCAACACTGTTAATTTACGTGATCTGTACTTTGTGGAAGTTAATATAATTCATAGACATGCATTTTAGCTCATAATGAGGTCTTTCTCCATGTCTGTAAATCATAAAAGAGGGCATCGTGGTAATAGGGTCTTTTTCCACAGGCCTTATGACCCATGTTATTGATCTTATTGAATTCCTGGGATAACCTTTATGCATGTAGTCACAGCATTATATATTTGTTTTTGAAAGATTTTATATTTTTATACTGTAAAGAGAACTGAACGCTAAGCTTTCATTTTTAAGTCACTTTAAAAGCTGCTGTTTGTAGATTTAAGAAGGTTATCATGGCCTGAATTTGATGCTAATGTCAAATGACAATGTCTTTCTACTGCTTTGACATATTTTTATGTAATTTCTGGACATGATCCCACCGATAATTTAGTAATAACCCATGACTGCATGTGGATAGCAGAGCTGGTGTGGTTTGATCACAAAGTGATCAAACAAAGCCAACCATGAGTAAATCCTGTGATGTCCACAGCCAGGAGTGGGTTATTGCTGTTATACAATGACATAATTTAAGAAAGAAATTTTTTACCGTTCTTTAACAATGACATTGTATGACAGCACTTTAGTGTTCCTCTGCTTTCTTCCTTGCATTCAGATGTACTGCGCATACATATGACACTTATGTCCCTATGCTTACATAGTGTCAAAGTAAGCTTTTTTTGTCATTCAGAAATCACACAAGTGCAAAAACTGAACAAAATTCTGTGTTTCCAGACTCAGTGTGCAGACAACATACAGACTATTTTCACCGACATTTATACGTGTAATGTCTCGCTATTACATCACAGAATTGCAGATAGACTAATATTACACATAATTAGAACACATTTAATACTTTTTGAACTGAACACTTACATGCATGAGACTTTAGTATTGCACAGGTACTTGGTTAAGACATTGCATTGCACAGTATATTGTGCATTGTAAGGGAGGCAGCATCTCCATAGCAGTTGTGCCTCTATCTATGTCTTAGAGAAGAAGAGAAACATTAAGCTGTAATGTCTGTCATTATTGACTGACAGATTTTTAGTGACTGAGTAGCACTTTTAAAGCAAATTATGAAGGGCAAGGCAAATATACGAGGAAAATCAGGGACTCTATGTAAAAGTCTGTACAATTGAGAGGTATAATTGTTAGCAGTATGATTGTCTGGACTTCTAATCAGCTCATTTACTCATTAGCCAACCACCCTTTTCTCTCTATCTCCTTCAGCTCTGGGAATCACCTGTAAGTCAGGAATACTACAACAGTGATTTGAGTCAGGACATAGTACAGTCGTGTAAGAACTTACCATAACAGTAGATGCCCTACTGATCAGTGTTGCAGTATACATTCCCACCCTCCTTCTCCTGTACTCCTACTTTTGTCGGCTTTCTTCTTCTCCCCCTCTGCTTTAAGCTCCACTCTGCTGCATGTAAATGGGGGAGTTTCTTTACGTATTTGAGCAACACCACTCCTAGCTTACCAGTCTCCCTTTCTCAGTAGTCTGCAGACTTAAAGATAGTTTGAGGTACATGCTTGTACGTCCATCTATATATCCCTACACTTACAAGCTGAGATCATGTGTTGGATGTACAACCTCAGGAAGGTTAAGCTTTAGTACACCGGCTGGATCTCAGCAGTGACAACCCATATGTCAGGAATACTGCAACAGTGATCAGCAGGACATCTACTATTATGGTAAATTCTTACACAACTGCAGTTTATGGATGATGTTTTCATCATATACAAATAGAAAAATCTGACTGCTCAACAATACTTTAGTGGCCAGACTTTTTTTATTGCTATATGCTTGATTTAAATCAATCACACTTCCAATCAAAGTGCACATTTTTGAAGAGTGATAACCATTTATTCTATAATCTATCATATACTATTTATTGGAAACCGAGTCGCAATTAGAAAAAGAAAGCAGAATTGTAAATATATGTATGCCTGTCAACACAACAAATGAACATAAAATTATTAGATATTTTTAGTCTGTGCTGTTACATAACGTGATTTTATGCAAGCGCATTCAGGAGGAAGTTCCACAGTGGAGGAGGAGGTGCCTGATGAAGAACCTGTGTAGGACCAGCTGCAAGGGAGGAATATGCCAGATCAAGCCTGACACCATATACCATGGCACTCAATAAAAAACAGTGCTTGGTTCATAACTATGGATTACAATAAAAGCAGTGTATTATAAATTAAAAGTGATGCATACAAACCTTCACCTAGATTATGCTCGATAGACTGGTAACACTGTGCATCAGACATAGGCTACCCAAACAGCAGAGTACAGAGGGCAAGACAGAGTTATCATTTGCATAAGTGAGGAGGGCCACAGTGTCAGGTGTCATCCACAAGAAAATTAATGTATGTTGGTATGCTTGAAACTAACATGGTTCTCTGGGTATCATGTATGGGAGAGGACTAGGGTGGATTGGGCAGTGTAGGAGCACTATCGTGTGTGTGTGTGTGTAGCTTTGCCTTATGAACATGCAAGGGCATGTGTATGTTGGGACAGAACCTCAGCAGGTATAGCATTGTGGTGAGACCTTACACACAGGCCTAGAGCACCCAGTGGAGTTGTGTGTGCAGACAGTGCATGCCTCCATCCATGGGATCACCCCCTCCTATGAGGGTCACAGGCAATATCCGTACCTTGCTAAAAAGGAGAGATGCATGAATGTGAGTGATGGCCTGTACTGCACATTACTACAGCATAAGTTCTACTTCCTCATTGACGCATACTTCTTAGGTTTACTATTGTTTGTGCAAACGACATACTGTTGGCTGCAATGTGCTGAAAAACAGAATGTCGAATGCACAAGCACTTTTGCATCAGATAGTCGACTCCACTTATGCGAATGCACAACTGCATTCACATAAGTGGAATTCGACTATCTGCACAAAGATCGCGGTACAGTGGGGAATGGAAATTCATCCACCTCCCCACTGTAGTGCAATCTCGGAGTTAGAGTATATAGGTAGGGGGGTGTGGGGGCGCAGGGGGTCTTGCCCCCTGCGAAATTGTGATAGCTGTATAGATGTTTTGTTTACATTAGCTCCTATACAGATATCATGTGGTGGTTTCGACAACAATGTCGAGTCAGATGTGTCGAGCATTTGGTTCGACATTGTGTACGTAATTTATTTTTACTTTCGGTATTACCATTAGTTTTTTTGAATGGAAGATGTTTTTCCATTCGAATAAACAATAGTAAACCTACTTCTTACCCTACTCCCTTCCACACTGGATGGAGAAGTGGGAGTACTAAGGCCTGAGTTTGCCCTTTGTCTTCTATGGCGGCCTTCACCACTAGATACAGAGGTGTAGCGGCCAAAGGAGATGCTTCTGGCACTCTACCTTTGTGTGCAAGGAGACCTGGATCATGCAATCTGCATATGTAATATACCAATGATGTCACATATGTGGGTTATGCACTCCTGCAGGTCATCATTCACACCTTGTAAAATACCTACCATCTCCGCAAGGGCTGAGGTGTTGTTAGCCTGTCCATGCACATTTACTGGATCACAGACATTGAGACAGCTGGGGTGGGTGGCAGTACCCCTGACTTTTAAGGCCTTATACAGTTTCCTCTACAGTCTTCCCCATGCTCAGTGAAGCTTACTGCAACCAACAGGGACTGTATCACAGGAGGAGGAAACATCTCTTCCTGGGTAGACCTGTCTAAGGCTTTCTGTCCTTCTGTATTCTTGTGTGTATGGAATGGGCATCATGTGCACAGACACCATGTCCACTGAGTGAGGTGGGAATCTTAACTCCACATGGCCAGTGGCCATGCCATAATTTGCCTGCCATCATTGTCAGAATGCGAGTCATCTCCAACATCTGGCAACAGGATATCCACAGTGGAGGTGTCTGATAAAGCATCAAATGTGAAGGCAACAAAGGAAAATACCCAGAATAAATAAAGGCAACAAAGGAACAACCTAAAATAAAGAACACCCATCACTATTACTTGAACCTTAATGAATGAATACTACTCAGTAGTAGCTATCTTACCTTGTAATGGTGGTCTTCTACATTGAAACCCCAATGTTTCTGTGAACAAGTATGATACTGCATTTATTCCAGACTTCACAACTCATTCAATCCATATGCATGTACTTGCTTATGCAAAGGCATTATTTTCTGGGGCATTTTCAACAGAGATTTTGGAGTGTGGTCCGGTACTGATGCAATATCCAGGACTCCACTGTGACTTCATGATGACTCAGAACTTCCTTGTGGAGAGGAAAGGAACTCCCCCATCTCTGATAAAGGTGTCTCGATCAACAAGCTGCCTCGTGTACCCTCAGCTCCTGTGCCAGATGGGTGGCACATGCTTTTACAGCACTAATTATGTCAGTAGTCTGATGTCATTTACCATATCCCTCCAGGCATGGTTGCAAAAGGGTTGGTCAAATTTCTTATGACTGATCATCTGCTGAATGGGGAGATAGAAGGCATGCAGCAAGGTCTCATTCTTTGCAGGGGAGAACACCGTCAGAGTACATACACATAAGCAATACTACAATCTCCCCTATACATTGCTGTCCATTTGTGCTCCTTCATGCAGGTATATCCAGCAGTAATATGTACATAAAAGGTTCGATAACCCCCAAGAAAAAAGTTCCTAAAGGTGTGACATTCCAACACTGAGCCAGTAATCAAGGAGCCTGAATCCTCACCACTGACACTGGAGAGGGAGGTGCACTTTGAATACAAATGAGTACACTCAGTATTTCCAGATGCAGACTTCTCTGCATCAAGCACCACTTCCCTTAGGAGCAATACAAGGCACACACTCAGCCCGGGATCTGGGTGTGTCTATCTGCCTCTCCCCATGTCCCCAATAAGGCACTGGCACTGTAAAATCAGTGCTTCATGTCTTTGCCCCAAGTAGCTGATGCACACACTCTTTGAGATTTAATTTTCACACACACACACACACACACACACACACACACACACACACCAAGGAAAGGTTGGCACAGATTACCTGCTCTACCAACCTTGCCCAGATTATAAGGTAGATTCACTGCAACCAGTCAGTTACTTTAAGGCTCTTAAAAAGGTATCCATTTATGCTGAGTGAAGTTTAAAATATTAATGCAACTGGTAATTTTGACCAAACAGCAAAGCTTTCATGAGTGGCCAGAGTTATTACCAAATAAATGTCTGCAAATAATATCAAAGCTTAAATATTTTCTAAAAAGGAACAGCCACAATGAAAAGTTTAAATATATTTAATAATAAATCATAAAATTACAAGAAAATACTCAATTTTGTATCATCTGTAGTAATATTTTTCTTTGTATGTCATTTTGTGGAGCTTTTCTCCCCGGGCCTCCACTGAAAATGGGCTCATTCAGGCCCAGTGGACTTTCCCGGTTAACAAATGCAGTAAATAAATAAGTTAAATAAATAAATATATATTTAAAATATTTACAGTAAAACACAGAGCTCAAATCACAGGGAACATTGAAAATAACATTGATGGACAGACTCATATAAATAAAGAAAAACAATCTCTAAACTAAGCTTCACTATATTCTTGACTGAATCTAGGAGAATTTCTGTTACCTAATAACTTACTTGATAGAGCAAGGTTCAGTGATTTATGTGAGGAGTCTTTCTAGTCAGGTTTCCCAAAACAGAATACTCAATACTCTTTCTAGTCAGGTTTCCCAAAACAGAATTACTCAATACTCAGAGATTACTCCCTGTAAAATAAAATCCAAGATGGCTTGCAGAATGACCTCATCTGGTCAACTGACTCTAGGTTCTCACATACCCCCCTTTGAAACTGAAACAGAAATTTAGCGTAGATCATCACAATACACATCTAAATGTTTATGGCAGTACCTGAGACTTTCCCTCCTTTTAATGAGCTAATGAACAAAGGCTTCTTCAGACCTACCGTCTCCAGTGCACTGCGGAGTGCCGTTTTAATGGTTTAACAGCTCATTTACCTTTCCCTTATTTTTCTTAAAGTAATATAGCTGGTTAACCTCTGCTGTCCCAGTATCCTCTACTAGAACATACACAATTCAGTTACAATAATACATGTGCATTTTCTTTTCATTCAGCAGGGTGCACTGTTGATGCATTTTAACACACACAAACCTCACAAATACTTTTTCATCACAAGTATCTGTACACATCAGTTTGATATACAAATGACATATAATTATTTATAAAATTCCAGCCCACTGTGCTGATACAAGTCATACATCCATTGCCCTACTTCTCCTGGCACAGGTTGGTACATGGCTATCGGCCCTAGGGCCTATATAAGCCTAGCCATAACAATTCCCTGGATATTTACTTCCCTGGACCCCTGTCTAGCAGGGCAACTGACATGATCCCCGGGCTAAATTTCCTGTCTCCCATCCATTCATCAAGGTTCCTTTTGAAGATGGCTAAGGAGGCGCTCTGCTTAACATGTATGGGCAGTCTTTTCCAGAGTATGGAGAGTCTCTGGGTCAGGAATATCCCTCCAGCATGTTTTGTTCATAGGTTGACTGGCAGTACCTGCTGTCGTCACAGCAGGTACTAACAAAACAGCACAGGTGTGCTGTGAACTGCAGGAGTGGGGTAGGCTTATTACTTGACTGCTTGGTTGAAAGGGTTAGCGACTTGTACTCAGTCTCACATGACATAACCAGTACATGACTGACAGCTACATAATAAAGTTCATAAGCCAGCATAATAATAATACATGGTGTGGGCTGTATTCCTACACTGCTTATCCACTTGCACTAATCCATGGCAAGAAGCTCCCCTCCCTATTGCCTGGCACACCTCACAGTACTATGTATGCATGCAAGTACCTGTAGCTTACAACGTTAAAAAGCATTTCAATAAGCATAGTAGCCAGACAGGTTTAACCAAACATTTTATGGAAAGGCAGCGAGTCCTGACAACTTTTTTCATGCACACTTACCTTGTAGACAAGTAGCCTTTAGTATAGTAACTTGATCATTTATTTCTACAAGCCTGGGAGATTACCTCCTTTCTCTTGTGTGTAGCAGAACGTATAGAGGCTGCTAAGGTTTATATTGTCTAAAATCAAGTTTCTAGTGTGGCAGTTATACTAATAAGACATTACCAAATAAATGTTCTTGAATACCTCTTTGTACTTGTCATGCCTGTGGGCCAAGTCACGCTTGGAGGCTTTCTCAATCACATTTACTCTCATGAACACCTAAGAAGCACACTGAGCAAGCATAGGTTATGGCAGTGACTTTTATGAGGACATGGAGAAATGTGTTTTACTTTTGTATCCAGTAGAGGTACCAAAGAGCAAAACAGTTCATAGTTTGGCAGGGTTTGCCAGTTACATGTTTCATATCAAAGTTCACACCTTCCGTTATACATAATTGTCACACTATGACAGGTCATACTAACAAAATGCCCTCTGCTCCATGATGCATGAAAAAGGAGACAGGCTTGACCTTGGCAGGCCTACTATATTTCTGTGGAATGTGTCCCGATGACTGTCCGTGGCTTCCAAAGGCACTGATTGTGGCAGGGCTCATCAGCAATGCTGCAAGGAAAGGTATGTTTTCCTTTACTTTCTGCAGAGACACCACTGGTAGCTTGTTTGAGTGTCCCCAATATAAATAAGATGCCTGACAGTCTTACCATAGTGATATCTGATGCCATTGGCATGTCCTGCTGCAGTGAGCATTGCAGGCAACACCACAGTGACCTGAAGAATTGCCATTCTGACCTTCTTAGCTGATAGGAAGATACAGGGTACATGAGATGTACTGTAATGAAATTTCCTAGTCTCAGGAGTCGTAATGTTTTTCTGATTTATAAATGTGTTTATTATAAGCATGTAATGTAATGCTTTTCTTACTTCTAGCTCAAGAAGTTATATTGAAGAATAGCCTTCTGTGTCAGAGATGACTGGAGACACTTCTTAGCACAGACGTGCATATTATTTATTTTATTTAGTAATTATAATTGCATTCTGAGTGCCTTAGTTGAATATGTCAGCAAGCATGCAAGAGTTGGGCCTGTAAAAGTAATACTACCTTGCTTAAGATGTGCAAGGTACATATATAGCACATGTCCAATTTTTCTGAGCATGTAACAAAAGCATTATGCAGCTTACTAGTATTTGTCCCCTCGTAATGTCATCATTGTATACCTAGTAGGTTTATATGTGTTGCTGATAATGGCAGAGGTACGCAGCATCACCCTGTTAACACTGATGGTTACAGGAATAGTTTTAATCTTGGTTACAAGTTCCACAGCTTATCTGTGCACATACATCAGGAATAATATCTGTTTCAATGTCTTTCTCCTAGCACCACACCCATTTACAGTTTTAGTAGTATGTAGCCATTTTATGTTCTGCTTCATATATAACATACTTATGTCTTGTGGACATTTCTTTCTCTGTCTCATCCCTCCCTTTGTTGCTGTGATTTTATAATTATTTTGTTTGTTGTATTTCTCTCCATTTTTGTTTGCATTGTTGTACAGTATCTGCTACTGCTGTACTAGTAGCACAACCATATCCAGCATGTACCCCACCTGTAACTCTGCCTGCCATCCTGTTGGGTGCAGAGGGGGCATCCAGGAGGTTACCCCTGTAACCTGTGTTGGTGATGCTTCACCATACAGGAACACCATTGCTCCCACTGGTGGTACTGCCAGGGTGAGCAGTGTATCATATGCAGGGAGTTAGTAAAACTGGTGGGGGATCTGATAAACCATAAGCTGGAAGCATAGTTCAGCTGCCTAGAAAGGGTCCTCTTGTAGATAACAGATTCACTTAACTGTCTGTCCCTGTCATCAGCATTACATCACATAGGGCCACTAGGGAGGGTTGTCAGGAGTGCTGTTTAACTTCTCACTGAGTATTGTACTGGAAATGTGATACAGAAGGCCATACCCATCCTAACCTCCACCCTGGTATCCCCTTCCCTTCTGTGTTACTCCCCAACGCTGTTTATTGCCCAGTATTTACCATCACCAGTATCCTACCTTTTGTGTGCATTTAATTCCACTGTTTCCCCCTCCCTTCAGGATGTCAACACCTTTGTCGCTCGTCTGGTCAGGATAAAACAAACAGTTGTGGTTTCTGTTCAAACACGTCAGGATTGAGGCTTAAACGTATAAACTTAACTCTCACACTCGCACATGTTCACACTCTGGCTGCACTCTTAAAATGGCACTGAAGCTTGCAAGTGCTTGCTATTTATATGCATGTGCTGTTCTTGGAAATGCTTCTTAAAGGTGCAACACACACACTATTCTACATCCTCTCTCTTTGAGAAATGAGTCATGCATTACTGTTGACATTGATTGACATGCAGTTGGTACAGAATAATTCTTTGACGTGCAATTATACGGAACTAAATACCTATAGACAATTTTGTCCAGGTTGCTGTGTATTTCACACTAGGTCTGGAAATACGACCAAATTGTGTGACATAGAAACTACAACTAGGTCTAGCAACTGGGATGGTCTCTGCTGAATGTTCAACTTTGGGGACATCAGGAATGGAAGTAGGAGTTAAGACATGTTCTATAACAGGAACATTGTCGGGATTGCTCTGAGATCTAGAGTCTGTATCACAGGAACAATGCTGAGATATTGGTTCTGATACAGGAAGATTTCTGCAATTTCTCCTGTATTCCATACCCTCAGATACCATGAAGTAAGAGCTCAGCTCTGCACATATACCTGTTACTTGACCAATCTGGTCAGAACCTTTCACTTTATCGTCACTGTCTCTCCTTCTTTCAGTGGATGAAGAAATTTGCTCAATTTATCCTAGCTGGACATGTGGATAAAATGCTTTATGAACAGTTGGGCTTTGATTGCTCTGTTTTAGCTTTAGGCCTCAACAGACTGGAACTGATAGGCAAGGTTGTTCTGGTTTGCCTAGATAGAAGTCTCTGAGCAGGCAAGCCAAGTATATCATCACGGGGTATGTTTCTGAGATTGAGTACATTCAAAAGACATTGGTATTGTCACACTTTGACTTTTCTAGTAATAGCTTTGCACTCTGCACTGCATGTTCATCTAGTCCATTTGACTGTGGGTATTCAAGACAACTAGTAACATGTACAAAGTCTCATTCTTTTGCAAATTTCTGAAACAACTGACTGGTAAATTGGGTACCATTGTCAGAGATAAGCTTCTGTGCACTCCCATGGACTGAGAAATGACATTTCAACTTGGTAATAACAGCAGTGGATGTTTGGTTATGTAGTAAATTGATCTCAAACCAGTTCAAATAAGAGTCTACCAGCACTAAATAATGCTGATTGTTCCACTCGAATATGTCAGAATCTACTGTTGACCAAGGCAGTTCAGGAACTTGACCTAGCTGAAGTGGCTCTTTTTGCAAATGTGGTTCAGTACTATTGCATACTGAACAAGAAGAAAGTGCTTTATCAATATCTTTTGGTAGAGAAGGCCAAAATACTAGTCCTCTCAACCTTCTTTTGGTAGACTCAGAACCCGGGTGGCCACAGTGTAAAATCTGGATATATTTACATTGTAAGGAAGTAGGAACAACAATTTTAGGACCTTTGAAAATAATACTATCTTCCATCAACATTCCATCTCTGTATGGGAAATAAGGTTGCACTTCAGGCGGTACACTAGATTGCTTTGACAGCAATTCAACATTGATGAAGTGGTTGAGCTTTTACAAAACTAGATCAGTTTTTGTATGATCTCTCAGCTCAAGTCTCATGGTAGAAAAATTATGCATTTCCATGACATCAAAGTCAAAAGTCTCTGCATCAAGCTGTACCATGATATTTCTGGGTGATCTGGATTAAGGTATCAGCTAGATAAAGAAGTTTCCCTTTTGTATAGACCATTTTGAAGCTGTACTTTTGTAATTTAAGCATTAGTCTTTCTAATCTTGCTGAAGCGGAATGCATAGGCTTATTTTAAATTGTGACTAGATGTTGATAATCAGTTTCAATCAGAATAGCTTGACCATAAATATAATCGTGAAATGTCGAATATGCAACCACAATCGCCAAAAGTTCTTTCTCAATTTGAGTATATTGCATCACTTTGGGTAAGAGTTCTAAATGCATAGGCTACTGGTCTGCCCTCTTGAAGAATAACTGTACCAAGACCAAATTTTGAAGCATCACAGGAAAGAGTTATTGGTTTGTTGACGTCATAGTATCTTAATGTAGATGGGGTGGCAATTTTCTGCTTAAGGTCTTCAAATGCACTCTGATGCTGTTCTAACCAAGACCATATAACATTTTTGAGCATCAGCTGTCTCAAAGGTGCTGTCAACTCACAGAAGTGTGGTATAAACTTGCCCAAATAGTTGACCATACCAAGAAAATGTTGTAGAGCTTAAACATTATCCGGTGCTGGCATCTCAAAAATGGCTGCTTACTTGGACAGGTCTGGTCGTAAGCCAGTGCTAGTAAATAAATGGCCTACATATGTAACTTCTGGTAGTCTGAATTTGCACTTTAGAGGATTGAGCTTCAAGTTTACATCACATGCTCTGTCTAGAACTTTCCTGAGGTTTCAGTCATGCCGTGTTTCACCATTGCCTCAGACCAATAAATCATCTACTATTATGGCACATGGTTAACCTGAAAAATTTACTCCATTGCACACTGAAAGATTTCACTTGCAGAGTTTATTCCAAATAGATTCCTGAGGAATCTATATCATCCAAATGGGATACTGAGTGTAGTCAGTAGTGAAGATCTGCGATCAAGCATCACTTGCCAAAATGTACTCTTTGCGTCCAAGACAGAAAAAACAGTGACATTCAGTATCAGGGCTGCGACTTCCTTGACTGTACGCATAGGATGATGAGGTCTCTTTAATGCTTTGTTCAAATCTTTTGGGTCAATACATATTCTGATTTCATCTGAGCCTTTTTTGTAAACTGCTACCACGGACAACACCCATTCAGTAGGTTCTGTAACTGGACAAATTACACCTTGCTGCACCATTTTATCCAGCTGAGCTTTGACATTTTTCTGCATAGCTATCAGAATTCTTCCTGCTGGTTTGACCACTGGACTGACCTCTGGGTCTAACTTCATAGAATACACAACAGGACGTTTGCCTAGCTTCTCATTGAAAACATCAGCATATTCTGAGAAAATAGCATCGGTGAAACTGGAACCGGGACATGTGCTTATATGATGGACTTCATTGGTAAAGCAGATTCATTCTCAAACTGTCTCTGAGACCCAATAATGACTGCACAGGTCTTCGGACTACATAGAATAGTAGACTGCAACAGTTCCCAGCCAAATAACATGAAAGCATTACTTAGCCTTCGGTTTGAATTTCTTCACCTCCATAATCAGCAAGTTTCACACAACTGCTCACATTAAGTTGCTCACCAGCTCTCACTTTAGTAAATGTTTCTGCTGACATAACATTGCACTTTGAACCAGTGTCTACTTTGAACTCTTTGGATTTACCATTGATCAGGACAGTACAAAACACTTCTTTTTTTGCCAGTAAATCTACTACATTAATCTTTTCACCAATTGCTGATACACAGTCTACGTAGAAAGTAGGGTTGCACCTTTCTACATGATCACCTTCCTTTTTTAAGTGACCCTTCTTTATAACTCTTCTTTATAACTGAGAGAGGCTTACTTGATTTGCAAAATTTTTGAAAATAGTTCCATTTTATACACTTGTGGCATTGCTGACCAAATGCTAAACACTTTTCTTTTTTAGACTCACGGTTGGCACCATGATTGCGACAGTTAACAATAAAGCTTGACTTAGGTTTTGCTGACTCGCTATGGTAGTGCACTGAGCATGTCCTTTTTACTGAACTAGTCTTAGAACTTGCTGGAAGACTACGGGTTTTCACAGGAAGCCCTGCAGGGGCTGCAGCTGCCATGTGCTTAGGCTTGTTTTTGCTATCCTTGTGCTGCATGCTGTCTACATTTGCTCTAGAGCTTGCTGAAACCATGCTCTTATCACTTGCAAGCATACTCATGTGCCTTTCTGTAACTTCATGGATCTGACAAATCTCAGTAGCTTAAATCACTGTCATAAAGCAAAATCTTTCTCACTGCAACACTATTGATACCACACACAAGCCTGTCCTTTATTAACTCATCTTTTAAATCACTAAACCTATATGTTTTTCAGATCAGTAATATAAGCTACAAAAGTTTCTTCTGGTTTTTAATCTCTTTTGTAAAACAAATGCTTTGCTAATGTAACATTTGTCTCGGGAGGGTTGTACATTTCTCTGAATTTGCATTTTAAACACTTTGGGTCCTCCCTTGATTCAGCCTGTACAACAATAAGATGGATTTCCCCCTCTCATTCATATACTGTTGGTGCATACACAGATGAACACTGTCTTTCAGTGGCCTCTGACCCAGCTAGGTTTAGCAAAAATGAATGCATCTTTGTCAGAATAAGCTGCATATATGAAAATATTGTACTCTTGCTCAAATATTCTCCAATTCTCTGCAATATTCTGATCAAATACAAGTAGACCTGGTTTGTGAAATGCCACTGCCATATTAACACATAACCAGTGATGGCATTTGCAAGTATGCACAAACTTATGCCAGTACTTGTAATTATGCCCAATAGCTCAACAAGCCTCTGAATAACTGAACTTTGCGAAATAAGTTTCCTAGGCACAAGAATACTCTTGAAAATCACCTCTTATTAGTGTAAGAAACATTTCAGAATAACTGCACTGTGTAAATAAACTGGCAGAAGAAGCTCAGAGTAAGAAACATTTTGAAGTAACTGCACTTTGCTAATAAACAGTACACAACACACTGAAACCCTTCCAAAATGGCTGTACATTGCTAAATAACTCTCTACAGTGCAAGAAACACACTGTAATGACAGCACTTTGCGAATAAACACACCCAGCACAAGAAACTTTTCGAAATGGCTTTATTTTGACTGCACTTCATAAAATAGTTGCACTTTGCACACAACAAACTCTTCAGAATAAATGCTCAGTAATAAACACACGCTGTAAGCACTTTTACACACTTTGAAATACTTCGAATAACTCTAGTTATGCTCTGAATAGATGCAATAAATGTGAAATAGTAGATGTGAAGTTGTTCTATCTCGCCGTTTTGTTCTTGCACATGGGTTCGGAGCTGATCCCTCGGCTCCGAGTTGGCTGCTTTTCAAGCTCAGACTCTCAGAGAAGCTCGAGACCGAGTGTATATCCCATGATGCTCTACTGTAACTCTCCAGATCTAGTTTGCCGCTGCAACGGATCTGCAGCTTGTCGGAGGAAGCTCGGGCCAGTGACTTATTTTTTCAATATTAATAGAAGTTTTTTCTGAATAATAGTAAATTAGAAGTGTTATTCTGTAGTATTGGGCTATAGCCTGTTTGTTTAGCTCTAGTTAAAAATTTTTTGAAGTATTTCTATTCAGGGCTTTTAGGCCTCTCTTATCTGTTTGGGAGTGACAGGGCTCTGTCAGCTTTTGTGTGTGTGTGTGTGTGTGCTCTCCTTTCTTCATTATATAATCTATAGGTATTTAGTTATAAATACTGCCATATAACCTGTAAGAAGTTAGTTCTTAGTTAAATTAGTGTTGTAGTTAATATTTACACAGATAACTGTTTCATTATTATACTGAAAATTCAGGGACCTGAATTTATATTGTTAACATGTCAGAGAAACAAAAGTCAGGATTCAAAAGGTGTGAGTGTGGTCAAAAAATGTCCGTTACAGACAACCACTCCACCTGCGTGTACTGTTTGGGTTCTGTTCACCTACAAGAGGTGTGCTCTATCTGCCACTCCTTTAACGCCAGGGTTCTCTTGGAAAGGCACAGGAAGCTGGTAGATAGGGGACTTCTGAAGCCTGATTTTTAGGCTACTTTAGACAAAGCCGACCTCTCTTCCAAGGCTTTGAAGGGGTCGAAGTCTTCCAAGGGATCCTCAGAGCCCAAGTCATCGGCTCCGAGTTCCTCTGGTTTCGTTCGTGCATCGGCTCCACAGCCCTTGGAGCCGTGTATCGATCCTCTACCTCAGAGCCCAGTTGTGGATCTGATATTGGAGACTCCCAAGTCTCCAATTCTTCAATCAATACCATCTTTAGCTCCTTCGACCCATCCCTCGACGTATTCTTCGAGGCTTTCTGATGTGGACCTGGACCGAGTGGTTAAGAGGCTCTTAGAGAACCCGGCCCTGGCCAAAATGCTGTCTGCTTCAAGCCACTCGGCTTCGAAGCCTGAAACCCCAGCCATAATTTCTCCCCCTCCTCCTCCAAAGCCAGTCGAGCTCTCGGAGCCAAGGTGGGCAGAACCGATGTTGGTAGAGCCCTCGGAGCCAAGGTTTGATCCACCTCCCTCAGCTCCATCGACCTTGATCTCCTCGGTTCCGACCAGGGAGTCTCGGGGCCGACAGTCTCTCGCAGGCTCTGGGGTGGAGAGTCGAACCGATACCTCGGTTCTGACCCTTCCCCTTGGGGCTTCGGTGCAGGTGGCTTCGGCATTTTCCTCTGGATTGGAGTGGGGGGTCTCAGCTCGGAGAGAGCTGCCGGCCTCTTCGGAGCCAACAGACTTCTCGGACCGAGATTCTGGTTCCTTCAATGCCATGAGGAAGGTCATGTCTGCTAAGACCACTACCTCCTCGGATCTGTCTTCCCCTCCCCCTTAAGGGCCTCGTTCTACCTCTTCCCCACAAGTCCCCACCAAGTGTCGAGATCCAGGGCCTCAGGTATCCCCATTGGGTGGCCCCTCGTCTCTAGGGACTTCACCAGATGCTCCCACCGATGAAGTACCTAGGAAGAGACTGTGCAAGAGGAGGCACTTGGATTCCCCACATGAATCCCTGACATTGGATACCGACTTGGAGGAATCAGAAGGGTCCCCATGATCCCCCTCAGAGGATGTCTCATTTGCAGACATTTTGGAGATCTTAAGACAGAGGGGTGATTGGCAGTCCCTTGCCCCTACTGAGGATGAGTCGGTCCTCCAGAAGGCCTTTGGATCTCAACCATCCACCTGCTGGGTTATCCCGCCCTTCAATTAATTGATGGAGCTGGTTGCTCGAAGGGCGTGGGAGTCCCCTGACTCAGTGGAACCCATCCCTCGGAGGCCCAACAAGTTTATTTCTTCCCCTACTGACAAGGCTTTTCTTACGAAGGGAGTCCTGGATGATGCCATGGTGGTGGTGGCGATGTCGGAAACCTCTTCTTCTGTCCATCCTCCTAATAGGGATTCTAGGACGATGGACAGGTATGGGAAACGCATATTTAGTTCTGCGGCATTTTCCATGAGATTGATCAACTACCTGACACATTTTTACCCGCCTTCAATGAGATCTCCTTAAAGAGCTGGGAGATACTCTCCAAGGTAACACAGCTGATGCAGTTTCTGAGAAGGTGACTGCACA
Source organism: Protopterus annectens (assembly GCF_019279795.1). NCBI lineage: Eukaryota > Metazoa > Chordata > Ceratodontiformes > Protopteridae > Protopterus > Protopterus annectens. Next base: position 597,153,352 of record NC_056728.1, read on the forward strand.
ACTCAACCCCCTCAATTCGATAGTAAACTCATCCATCTTCAGTACCCCATTCGATGGGTCCGCCTTGATCGGGCCCAAAGTTAAGGAGACACTTACTAGGTGTGAACAAGAAGGAAAGACTCTGTCTGCTGTAGGAGTCCATTTTTCCACTCCAACTAGACCGTACCCCAAAGGGCAACAAAGTGGAAAAATGTGGTTCCAAAAACCCCAAGGAGCTTTCCAAACCACACCTACTGATACCCCCTCTAGGGGCAGAGGAGGTGGCAAAAACAGAAGACGCTGTCCAAATGGCAGAGGCGGTCCACAAAACCAGGGCGACAGAGAGCAGTGCTCTGGTAAGCCCTATCAGCGTTCCTGAAAGGAAGCCTGTCTGTCCTTCTCTGGAGGCAGTCGGGGGTCGCTTGGCTTTATACCCAAATGCCTGGCTAAACATTACAATGGATTATTGGGTAAAAAACATCATTGCCAGAGGTTTACTACATTCCCTTTGCAAAACTCCCCCCCCCTCATGTGTACAAGGATTCCAGACAATCCACCCAGTCTGAGAAAGCTAGCAGCCATAGAAATCCGAAACCTGCTAGAAAAAAGTGTCATCCAGCTAGTCCCAGTAGACCAAATAGGATCCGGAACTTACTCAAGGTTCTTTGTAGTTCCAAAGAAAACTGGGGACTGGAGACCCATACTGGACCTCAGCAAACTCAACACCTTCATCAAGAAGGAAAAGTTCCGGATGGTCATGCTTCAATCGATTCTTCCGTTCTTAACGGGTGATTGGATGTGCTCTATAAATCTCAAGGATGCTTACTACCACATCAAAATGGACAGATCATCCAGAGATCACCTGTGTTTCTGGCTGGGGGCCAGTCATTACCAATTCAGAGCCCTGTCCTTTGGTCTCACCACAGCCCCCAGGGTGTTCACCAAATGTATGGCAGTGGTCACGGCTCACCTGAGATGTTTGGGATTCCAGGTGTTTCCATATCTGGACGACTGGCTCCTCACCGCCACCTCTGGGCATCAACTAATCCAAGCAAGAGACTACACCATAAACCTTTGTTCCCAGTTGGGCATAACCTTAAGCCGTCAATTCAAGGATCAGGTTGCCTCAAGCAAGAATTGTATCTCTAAAAAGTCAGTTATCCAGTCTGTTGGTCCAGAACAAAGCTTCTGCATCCCAGATACTGCAGCTATTAGGCACAAAGGCAGCCACACTGATAGCAGTCCCGTTAGGGCGCATGCACATGCGGATACTCCAGTGGCTACTCTTCGCACAATGGTCTTACCAATGACTGCCCATGTCACACGAGATCCGGTTAACGAATCTTTGCAAGAAGGATCTCAATTGGTGGTTGAACAGTGACCAAGTGATAATCGGACGTCCCTTTGTTCTTCCCCAGCCCACAGCCACAGTGACCATGGATGCTTCCCTGATAGGGTGGGGGGGGGGGCTATTTCTGGGAAAGACTGTCCAAGGCACTTGGTCAAACATGGAATCACATTTGCATATAAATGTCCTAGAGCTGAGAGCGGTGTTTCTGACGTTGCAACACTTTCACGACTATCTTCCTCCTGGTACAATTGCTATCCAGACGGACAACATGTCGGTAGTCTGGTACATCAATAAGCAAGGGGGAACCAGATCGTATCCCTTATGCCGAGAGGCCCTAAGAATTTGGCAATGGGCTGTATCCACCGGACGCTTTCTGATAGCAATGCACATCCTGGGGTCATCCAACGTGATAGCGGACAAGCTAAGCAGGGCCATGCTGTTGCCTCACATGTGGTCTCTCAGACAACAGGTGGCAGGCAAGATTTTCTGCAGATGGGGCCAGCCTTGCTGCAACCTATTTGCATCTCCGATGAATGCCAAATGCAGCAGCTACTTTGCCCTTTATCCCCCACCGGGGAATAACCCGAGAGATGCACTCATACACGATTGGCCCCCGGGCCTCCTATATGCCTTCCTGCCAATTCCTCTAATTCCCAAATTCATACAGAAAGCCAAAAGTCTGGGAAGGACTGTGATTTTGATAGCCCCATCTTGGCCTCAGCAGATTTGGTTCCCCTTCCTGCAGACGTATCAAGTGGAAGAACCATGGATCCTGGACCCAGTGCCAGATCTTCTGACTTATTCGTCGGGAGTTCTTCATCCCTCCCTCATCTCCCTAAAACTGACAGCTTGGTTGCTCCAATTCCCATATTAGCCAGGCCTCAAGATTTTTCTCCCGCGGTCCAACATATTATAGTTTCCTCTCATAAACTGTCTACCAGGAAGCTATATAATAGCAAATGGAAACGATTTGTTCACTGGGCTTCTCATCATGACATTGACCCTTATGTGGCACCTATTCCTACCATCTTAGAGTTCTTGTTTTCCTTGTTCCATGATGGCGCAGCAGCTGCCACCATTAGAGTTCAATTGGCTTCTATTTCCAATTTCCATGTAGGGTTTAATGGGTCTAACATCATGTCCCATAGACTGTGTAAGGCATTCTTAAAAGGGACCCATCATCTCAGACCACCTATCAGACACCCTGTCTCTCCCTGGAATTTGAATCTGGTTTTATCCTAATTGATGCTTGCCCCCTTTTGAACCCACCTCATCATGTCACTTAAAGTTTCTGTTTTGGAAAACTATATTTCTGGTAGCCATTACATCTGCATGTAGGGTCTCCAAACTTCAGGCCTTGTCCTCCAAGCCCCCATACTTGATTTTTCACCCTGATAGGGTCTCCCTCAGGACTAACCCTACCTTTCTTCCCAAGGTCTGTTCAGAAACTAACTTAAATCAGTCCATTGAGCTTCCAACCCTCTTTAGACACCATACCACCAGACTGGAATATATGTTACACAAGCTTGATGTACACAGACAGTTGAGATTCTACCTGGATAGGACGAAGGATTTCAGACAATCGGATCAACTCTTTGTCTCTTACGCAGGGAATAAGAAAGGTTTTGCAGTATCAAAAATCACATTATCCAAGTGGCTTTCTGACTGCATTAAATTCATTTATTCCTCCACTAATCAGCCATTAATAACTAACGTTAAAGCCCATTCTACCCGGGCTGTTTCTACGTCATTAGCTCATGCACCTCGTTTGCCCTTGGATACCATCTGTGCAGCTGCCACGTGGTCAAAACCTCACACGTTTATCACTCATTACAAAGTGGACAGGACCTCCAGGGACAGGGCTTCCTTTGGTTCCACTGTGCTCAGGAATGTTCTCCCGTGAGCCACCCAGGATTAGGGTGCTTGGGACGCTACCCACATGTAAGAACAAAACGGCGAGATAGAACAGCTTCACATAAAAAAGTTATGTCCTTACCATAATGTTCCATGTGAGTTGATCATCTCGCCTTTTTGTTCTTACATTCCCACCCACCTTCCCCCTCTGGTTGAGAAAGATGGTTGCCTTGGTGGATTGGTTGAGTTTTGTCAGCCTGTCTTCTGGAACAGACTGTTTCTTCCTTCTACAAACTTATAGCTACCTAGATAGGTAGGCACTATAGTTCTATTTCTTCCTGTAGGCTGTCTTGGTTGCAGCATACTAGATCTGGGGATTTACAGTAAAGCATCATGGGATATACACTAGGTCTCGAGCTTCTCGGAGAGTCTGAGCTTGAAAAGCAGCCGACTCGGAGCCGAGGAATCGGCTCCGAACCCACGTGTAAGAACAAAAAGTCGAGATGAACAACTCACATGGAACGTTATGGTAAGGACATAACTTCTTTTTTATGCCAAAACACAGTAATTTGCCAAAAAACATGCACTCACCTTGCTCTATTTATGCTTCATGTGCCCTTTTTGCACCTTATTATATTTGTTTTACCCCTTTAATCTCTTCTCATGCCCATTATACTTTTCTTGTGCTCGTTTTGCTCTAAACATGCTCGTTTTGCAATTCCGAGGTAATTCTGAAATTCGTATGTACTTTTCTGATAATTGCATCTGGAGCCCATAAATGTTTAATTAATAAGCTTTTTGTGCCTTTTGTTTGCTTAATAAACATTTCTGTGTTATTTGTTTGCTTAATAATGCATTCTGTGTCCTTATAATGCTCCTTTTTATCTTTTTAATAAAATAAATCATTTGTGCAAGTTTTCATTACCTTTAGTTCATTTCTGGGCCTTTTGTTTTGCTCTTGGTTCACTTAGTTTACCTTCATTGTTAATTCTGCACCTCGTATCTCTGAAAAGCAGTCTCTGGAATCCCAGTTCTGACACCATGTTGCTCGTCTGTTCAGGAAAAAACAGACGAACAGTTGTGGGTTCTGTTCAAGCAGCTTTATTATGTACCAACACATCAGGATTGAGGCTTAGTAATTTTAACTTGGATAATCTTATAAACTAACTAACTTTCACACTCATACATGTTCGCACTCTGGCTGCACTGTCAAAATGATGCTGACGCTTGCACGTGCTTGCTATTTGTATGCATGTGCTGGCCTTGGAAATGCTTCTTAAAGGTACAACACACACACACACACACACACACACACACACATATTCTATACCCTTCATCTTTCCACTCCCATTCTTCATACCTTTATATAAAAAGCCAGATGCCAGTCTACCTTTGAGAGCTCAGTTAGACACTTTTGGACTGTAGCACACTGTGCTGAACTACACAGTGCATCTAAGACTGTTTTCAACTTAGAGATTTTGGTGCAGCTCAGCACAGAATTTAACCCCACTATTTAAGGTGCTTCTTACCTTAGCATTTTCACAATAACATGCTATAAATGAAAACAAATATTTTTTTTCCTGCTGAAATATATTATGTTAATTCAGCAGCAATGCTAACACATTAAACATACGTAATCTGGCCTTTAGTTTCAACCTGCCTTTTGAGAAAAGGCTGAATAGTCCCCAAATGGAAGCCAGGTGTAATGCCAGACTACAGCACCAACAGCTCTCTGATACACTGCATTTGGAACCTGTGTATGAAGCCAAGTGTCAATTCTCTGTAACAGTTTATAGTAAATTATTTTATGAAATTCTAATAAGATACATGGGTACAAAACACACTCAAGAATGCCATGTACACCAAAGGTTTTACTGCTTCTCAATTCTGACTTACACAGCAACATGTTGCCTTTGCTAGTACATGGAATTCAGACCTCACTGTTAATGTATTAACATATTTTTCTTTTACTTCTGATGCACTAAAACCTTAGTGCTCATATATTTTTGATGTTAGATTCATCTTGCCTTTTGAGTAGATGTTATACAAGTCCTTGGGTATAATGTCAAAATGTGATGCACACAACGTCCACTGAAACAGTGTTTTTGGAACCTGATTACGAGACCATGTCATTTCCTTGTGATGGCTCATAATAAAAACTTCAGGGGATTCTGGTAAGATAGTTGGCTATTAAAAACACTTGAGAATGCTGTTCTTCAGCCCTCCCCTCGCCACCCCACAAGATTTCATTGCATCTCAGTCCTGACTAACATTACAACATACCACTTTTTCAGTACATGGGATTTAGGTATCATCCTACATCCATTAACTGAAATGTTGCTTGTTTGGTGAAATATTGCTGATAGTTTAAATTCTGATGTAATGACAGTTTATTGCAAATGTGTTTGAAAAATTAGTGTCAGTCTACCTTTTGAGCAGAGGGCAAATCATCTTGGAGTAAACTGGTTATAATGCCAGACTGTGGCACCTAAAGCCCTCCAAAGCATTGCATCTGGAGCCAATATATAAGGCCATGTTCCCCTGTAGCAGTTTATAAAGAAACATTCACAAAATTTTAACATAGTACCTGAGTACAGAACACACTCAAGAATTCTGTTCTACCTTGAAGTGATTTTTCTGCATCTGAAGCCTTATTTACATAGCAGAATGATGGCATTATCAGTACATGAAGTTTAGGTGTTGTCCTGTAAGCAGTATTATGAATTTTACCTAGTATAACGAAATATGTATTTTTTTAACTCCTGATGTAATATGAGTTTAGTGAGCACATGTTCTGAATAAGAGTTTCACTCTGCCTGTTGAACTAAGGTCAAATATCCTTCTGGGGAATTTTAGATATACCAGAATATGACACCTAAAAACCTTTGAAACACTGCATTTGGAATCTGTGTGTGAGGTCATATGTCAGTTCCCTTATGACTTAACACAAATTTCAGAAAATTTTAGTATGATATCTGAGTACAAAACGCATAGAATAATGACATTCTGACTCGAATTTCACTGCATCTCAAGCTTTATTTACAAGACATTGTACTGTCTTTGTCAGTACAGAAGCATAGCCTGGATTCCATAGAAAGTAATGACAATGCTGTCATGTCTGGTAAAATGTGTTTTATTTAGCTTCTGCTATTTTTAGAGCTTAGTAAACATGTTCTATACTTTATTTTCACAATGTCTTTCTGCCTTTAAGGCTTTCACTGTATCTCTGTCCTGATTTACATGGCAGCACATTGCCTTTGTCATTAAGTAGAGTTAATTTTTTCTTAAATCTTATGTGTCTGTGTCTGCTGATATCAAGCCATTCCCCAGTGAGACTTAGCCCTTTCGTTCTCCTACACAATGATGTACCCACTATAGTACAAGAGTGGGAATAATTTGATCTGATCTTGTCAACTTTCATTTTATCTTTGACATATGGGTTCGGTTCCAAGCCTCGAAACAGACTCAGCCATTACTACAGCTCGTGAAAGCCAAAAACTCCCTTCCCTTACCCACAGTGTTCCTCTCCTAGTTACCTCCGATGTCATTTGCTGCTTTTTATGACAGATGCGTTCGCCATTACTCTCAAGCTAAGTGTAACTTTTTGATATAATTTTAATTTTTGAAAGAGTCTCTACTTCTTTCTTCTTTACCTTTTAGTCGTTAATCCTCCCAGTTCTTTATAACACTTTTAAATGTATCCTCTCCTTCTCTTTTCATACACTGTGGTATATTCTAAACTATCATTGTTGATAGTTTTTCTTTCTCCTGTACACCTCGGTGCATTCTTGGCTATCATTGTTGATAGTTTTTCTTCCTGCTGCTTCTCCTTTTATTAAAAAATCAGCTTCTTCAGTTAGTGGTGTTGTTTTTGAAGCTTTCTATCTGTGAGCATGTGTGTTGCATAGCTAGCCTGTGGTAATCAATTATTTACAAACTTTAGAAATATTTCTAATAAGGCAGATAAACCTAAAGTCTCTGGTTTCAAAAGGTGCCAGAAATGGGCACAAAATTCCTTTGTCAGACGCTATGTGTTTACTGCCTAGGCCCTATTCACCTTCAAGAATACTGCACTATATGCCACAGTTTCAGTCACAGGGCACTAATGGAAATACATAATAAACTTACTTTGAAGGGTATGATTCCATTAACCTTCATTGAGGCCTTATCCGGTGCTGACAAAACCAAGAGTAAGACCAATGTTTCTCCTCCTACCTCATTTCATGATCATCTTCCAAAGTTAAGGAGAAATCAAAAAAGAGAAGCCCATTGGTGCCTTCCACTCCATCAGCACACTCGTCGAAAAAGGCTAAGCCTTCAATTTCTTTAGAACCTTTGGAACTGACCGATTCCTCTACTAAAACTTTGATCTCCAGGGGACCTACAGAACCAAGTTTATTGGATCAGACAAAGTCTTTGTCACCTAGCGTTTTAGTGCAGGAGCATTTCGATTTTTCGACACCAAAACGTTTGGCACAGACATCTATTCCATTATCGACTATTTGAACAGTGAGTAAGCAAATTGACGAGTCATCCATTATGGATCTTCTGAGGACATCATATTCACCTTCTATCAACCCCTTTGCAGGAAAGCTGCCTTCACCCTTTCTAGAAAGGCCAAAATCACCCTCCACCCTTTCTAGAAAGGCCAAAATCACCCTCCACCCTTTCTATCCGTTCCACCAAGAGCTTAACTGAAGGTGATGACAGAGACCAGTATCAATCAGACTATTACTTTGCCAGTATTTTCCCAGTTTTACAAACAAAGGTGAATACTGCTTACATTTATTAGATGTTCACAGACAATTACATTTCTGTCTACACAGAACTAAAAATTTAAGAAAATCCGAACAACTATTTTTGTGTCATTTCATAGGAGGTTACTAGGTTAATGGCCCTGGGGCCCTTACAAGCCTAGCCAAGAGTTTATCCCCAAAAAAGAAACCTCAGTGAGCACCTGTTTCCCCTGTCAGTGAGGGATACAGGTGGAATACCTGGGACAAATTTGTAGTTCCCCATCCACTCATCAAGGTTGCGCTTGAAGAGGGTCAGTAAGGTACTCTGTTTGACGTGTATGGGAAGTCTATTCCAGAGACAGGGTGACCTCTGGGAGACAAACCTGTCTCGCCAGTAGGTTTTGTTGATGTCACATATTACATTTAGGCCTTTCCAGTGGGTAATGTGCGAAGAGTTAGACTTATGGATATGGAGCATCTCTAGTAGGGCAGGGTGTGATATTGCCTTGTAGGCGAGATACAAATCACCTCTGGGCAATTTGTACAATATCAAGTAGAGTGATAGTGATTTGAGCCTGTCCACGTAGGACAGGTGTCGGTGGCCATGGATTCTCTTTGTGAGGTATTTCTGTGGCTTTCCCAGTTGGTGCAGGCATTTGGAGAGGTACATACCAAATGGGCGTTATACTCAATTGTTGGCCTAATGAGGGAGGTGTACAGAGAGGTAATAACCTCCTTTTTTCTGGATGCAATCCCTTTACTTATGAGATGAACCAAGTAAAAGCCTTTTCTGACCACTGCTGCTACAGGATGGTCAAATGTGAGATTGTTGGCAACCTGAGTACCCAGGTCTCTCACCAAAGGTTGTGTGCTTAGGGGGGTGCCGTTGATGTGGTAATTAGTAGGGGCCGTGGTTTTGCTGAATGGTATGATAATAAATTTTTTTGCATTTAACTTAAGACCGTGACTTTGGTACCAGTCATTTGTTGCTGTGGGACCTGCCTGCAGTATGTTAACATCATTTGGGGAGTCAGTGACAGCACCCAACTTACAGTCATCCGCAAACTTGGTCAGCCACGGCCCTTTTGTCTTTGCCTGGACCTTTGAGAAGTAGATGCCAAACAGTAGGGGTCCCAGGATAGATCCCTGGGGAACACCACTAGTTACAGTTCTGCTGTTAGAGGTGAAGGTGTCTATTTTGACCTTGTGAGTCCTATCGGTGACCCAGTTGGCCACCCACCTGATGAGATAGAGATTTATGCCAAGTTGAATTAGCTTTTTGATGATGCCTGAGTGGGAGATTGTGTCAAAGGCCTTGGCCAAGTCAAGGTAAACTGTATGTACTGACTTTCCCTCATCCAGGGCCTTGGTAATAGTCTCAAAAAGTCAACCAGGTTCAACAGGCAAGATCTGCGCTTGACAAATCCGAACTGGGTGGGATCTAGTGCTTGGAGATTGCCTATGTCCTTGTTTATGAGATCCATAATAATACACTCCATGGCTTTACAGATCAGACTTGTCAGGCTGATGGGGTGATAGTTTCCAGGGTCAGTAGTGGCACCACCTTTGTTCAAGGGGATGACAATGGCAGTTCTCCACTCTGCTGGAATGAAGCCTGTGCTTAGGCTGTGGTTGAATAAGGTGCTCAATGGTGAAGCTAGTTCTTGCTGGAGATGGTGCAGAATACAGCCTGGGATATTATCAGGTCCCATGGAAGCTGTGTTCTTTGCCGTGGATAGGGCCTTTAACACTTGATCTATGGAGATGTGAGGTGTGGGACAAGTATCAGTGATGTCAAATGGGCCTTTGGGGGGGGTGAAGTTTGTGCTGAACCTATCTGCTTCCAGGTTGGCTAAGTCAACAGGATCAGTGTAAGTTGTATCATTAAGTACTAATTTGGAACAAACCTAGGCTTTGCCATGGAGATTCCTGATGTAATTGAAGAAGACTTTGTGGTTTCCCTTTGTTTTGGAGACTAGTTTCAATTCATAATTGGTCTTGGAGGTTTTCACTACTGATCTAATATGCTTGAGGCTGAGGATGGAGTTTTTCCAGTTTGGAGTTTGTTCATTTTTATCCTGGACAACAGTTTCTTCCTTTCGTTGTAAAGCCTGTTGATATAGGCTGTCCACCAGACAGGATCGTGTTTACTTGAGGAGCAGGTTTTAGTTCTTTTGGGTATGGCTGAGTGCATGCAGTTGTACAGGTGCTTGTGTACTGCATTGGCATACTGTTCAGCATAGTTGTCTGCATCCTCTGAGGAGGGTGGTGGCATGAAGCTACTGATACCCTTTCTTAGGAGGTTATAGTTCGCTTTTGAGAAGTCTTTTAGCCTGATTACAGCTGGGGGATTGGGTGAGATAGAAACTTCAAATGAGACAGACTGATGATCTGATCTTATCAGGGAAGAACATGCTATGGGAGTGGTGCAGCAGTCACCTGTGTTGGTGAGAACCAAGTCCAGAATGTTATCTCCCCTTGTGGGAGATGAGACAAGCTGGTCTAGTGCATTAGAATTGATGAAGTCAGGAAATTGTTGGGTGAGTGCATTAGTGCAGGAATAGTTCACCCAGTCTGTGGTGGGGTAGTTGAAGTCACCAAAGATTAGGGTGTTAGTGGGTACCGTGATGGAGTCAAGTAGGTCCAGGTAGGAGGAGTGGGTGTCCTGAGTCATGGAAGGGGGGGGGGGTGTACAGCTGACTATAACTTGGGTGGGTGTCTTGCCAACTGTCAGTTGCATCTGGAGTAATTCCAATGCTTCATGCTGGCAAACCAGTCTGGAGGTGTGCCTTTCCTTAATGAAGATAGAGAATCCACCACCCTTAGTCTTTCTGACCTCGTTTTGCAGTCAGAATGTGTGGAATGAGGTATAGACTGGTGAGGAAAGGGATGCTCTCCACTGCCCTGAACCAAGTTTCCATGACTGCACAGACATCACTATCTTCCAGTGTGAGGAGAGCCTCCAGTGAGTGCATTTTCAGGTTAAGGCTCCTAGAGGTAAGCAGCATGACCTTCAGTTTACTTTTTGACATATCGTTTATGTTGGAAGATTTGTTTTTGGGACATAGCCAGAAAAAGGCACAGTGAGTGGGGGATGCAAGTGCCTTGGCCAGGATCCGGAATCCCAGGGGTGACAGGTGGAGGCCACCTCTGCCAAAGCATAGAGGCCTGTCAACCATGTCATCCCAGGAAGACAGATACTGGATCCCCTTGAAAAGACACCAGAGACTAAGCCAATTGTTGAAGTCAGTTACTTTTTGTTGGTATTGTGGTATCATTCTTGGTGAAGGTAGGATGCTGCTTAGGGCTAGGGTCATCGCTGCCTGGGACACATACTCTGAGAGCTCAATCATGTCTCTTTTCATATAGTCCAGGGAGGTATGTTTCAAGTCATTCACAACAACATGGACAATAACAGAGTCATACTTGTACCTGTTGTGAAGAGACTTAAGTGGGTGCGTAATGTGGCAGATTCTGGCACCTGAGAGACAACTGACTGTGACCTTCTCCTTGTCGAGCCTGGTGAGGGGGACATTGGTGTGTCTCACAAATGAGTCGCCAATGACTAGTATGTTTGGTTTATTGTTATACCTTATGGGCTGCGTTTGTGAGACACTGGCATGTTGTTTGCTGTGTTTGATGTGTTTGGTATTGTGTTGAATGTTTGTGAGTATGTTTTGGTGGTCTCTGCTGTTTAGGTAAGTTTTTATTGAGGACCTCTGCATAGGTAGGTGTGTGTTGTGCTTGGTTACATGATGTGGGTGGTGTGTTGTTTGTGCTGGCAATCTCCTCTTTGTCAGGAGTACTGAGTGTGGCATGAGAGAGCATGGATTCCAGGTTACTGATGTAGATGCATTTCTTACAAGTAGAAGAATTATGTGCTAGGAGAAGAGGGCTGTTAGTGAACATGAGGCAGTTGCTACACTGCATCAGTATGGTATGCCCATATCAGCCATGCTGGCAGGAGAAACCAATGGGAATTGTACAGACATAGTGTTCTGAATACTTAGCAATTTATGAAGAGAGGGTTTTGATAAGAGTTTGTCCACAAAAGTGTAGACCACAAAAACCTTCTTAAATGTAAAATAACTGGCCTGAAGCACAAGTGCTAAAACCAAAACTAAGATGCTTACAATAACAGATAAATTTAATCAGGCTACTAAGAATCAGTAACAAATGCAGCAGAATAAGAGCACTTGAACACTTAAAGAGCACACAGCAAAGCAAAATAAGGTAATAAAGTAGGTAGAACACAGTTACAGTAAGAGCAGCTGAATAAAGTGTAATTTTTTTTTCATCTACAAGACTTGACCAACCATTCAGCAAAGTGACACTAGCCAAATGGCTCAAAGAATGTATTTCTTTTATCTACGATAAAAAGAGAATTAAGTTGTCTAGACCTTTAAAGGCACATTCTCCAAGAGCTATAGCTACTTTTCAATCTAGAGCTTCTATGGATGATATCTGTGCAGCAGCAACTTGGGCTTCCCCTCATACCTTTATTACTCGTTACAAATTGGAACTGGTCTCTAGGGGAAGTGTGTCATTTGGTTCAGTGGTGCTCAGGAATATCCTTCCATGAGTCCACCCAAGGTCAAAAGTAGCTGGGGACTCTGTCCCATATGTCGAGGATAAAATGAAAATTGACAACATTAGATAAAGAGGTTATGTACTCACCATAATGTTCCATCGATGTTGTGCATTTTCATTTATCCTCGACTCCCTTCCTGCCTTCCCCCTGCCCTTAAAATTTTATGGTGGAATGGATATTGGACACATCATTTATTTTTATATGGTCTCAGATATGATCTCTATGAAGGCGTTTTTATCCTTCTGTCTGTCTAAACTCGATGTTCTTCGTCTTCCATTGCTGCAGTCCTGACTATTGGGTATAGTCCGCGTCCCAGTCGGCCCGAATACCAGAGTATAAGGCTGACGTCGGTCAGGGCGCATTAGACTGACGTCAGTACGTCAGGGTACTAATGCGCATGACCGACGTCATATCCTCAGTCTTTTTTGCCGCATGGTCCGATGCAGAAGCAGTTTTGCGAGTGCAGGTTGGCGTTCTGAAATACTTCCGAAACCGGAGTTTCAGACCGAAACAGAGTTGGCTAAGTACCCCGTTGGGGAACATTTTGGTTTTTTTCTTGCCTCAGTATTTTACCGGATGTCAGAAAAAGTGAATAACTGTATTTCTTGTGGGAAACAGATACCTCATAGGGATTATCATACCTTGTGTATACCTTGTTTAGGGCCTGAGCACGACGTTGTTGGTTGCCACTCTTGTGCTAGGTTTAACAAACGCACTATTAAGAGGAGGTTAGACTGTGCCAGGTTAGTGTTTGGGAAGCGTTGCAATTATAAAATGCCGCCGGATGCTCACGCCGCTTCCTCAAGAAGCGCAAGGATAAAACAGTGAAGCCTAGGGTTGAGGAACCGGCAGTCCCGGACGTCGGTTCTTTAGAAGGCTCAGTGGAGCCGGAGGTTTTGCCAGGAGTTTCCATGGAGTCCCAGGCAGAAACTATACTCTTACAGGATGTGCCTTCTCAGGAGGTAGGCCAGGCTGAGGGGCTTCTCAGGTGACTGTTCTTCCCTCTCTTCCCAAGGTAGTTAGGGCCTCTCCTTCTGTTGCCAAAACTTCTATGAGAGGTAGGCCTACTTCAGCTTCAGGTTCTGTACCTAAGAAACATATGCTTAAGATGGCAGAAGATTTGATTACTATGATTAGGGGTTCTATGCCCCCGCCTGATAAGAGGCCTAGGGTGGAACCGGAGTTTGATTGTTTTGAACAGTGTTCTGAGGCTTCAGAATCTTCTGTGGAAGATTTGCAGGAGTATCCTACCTATTCTGATTCTGATGTGGATGATTCCACTCCTACAGCGTCTCCACCTGAGGATTTCTCATTTTCAGAGACTTTGCATTCCATGAGGGAGCACTTTAAATGGGAAGGCCAGGATTACTCTGACTCTAGGAAAAGGCTTCGGGAGTTCTTGTTTTTACCCCAGCATAGGCCTTTAGCTATTCCTCCTGTCTTGAATGTGGTGGAAGATGTTTTTGCAGAGGCTTCCCTGAACCCTGACTCTTTGCCTCCTGCTCCTGTTAAGCCTGATAGGTATTATAGGGTGCCCGAAGCTCATAAATATTTGTTTAAGAGTCCTAGGGCGGACCCAGAAACTATTTCTCAGGGGCCTAAGGGTGTAAAAGCTTCTGTGGTTAAAAATCCTGTCCCCGCTGATAAAGAGGCGAGGGCTTTGGATAGGTGGGGAAAGAAAGTGTATACTTCTTCCACTTTAGCCATGAGAGCTTTGAATTGTCAGTTTCACATGTTAAAATATCAGAATTACCTTCTTTCACAATTGAAATCTAAGGTGGATGCTTTGGCGGAAGGTATTGAGTGTAAAGAGTTGCTGGATTTGGTTCATGTGTCTGAACAAGTGGGTAAGCATTCTTTGCAATGTGGTTTTGATGCTGTACAGGCCTCCTCGAGGGTGGCTGCTACCAGCTCTGTTCTTCGCAGGCATGCCTGGTTGAAGGATCAGAATTTAGCTGAGCATGTTAAGACAAGGATTTTGGATGCTCCTTTACAGTCTGATGTGTTGTTTGGTTCGCCTGTGGAAGCTGTTTTAAAGAAAATGGAGGACAAAGCTAAGTCTATGCAAACTGTTAAAGATTTTTGCAGGTGCAGCCACCAAGTTTAGTAGAAATTGGCCTGCTAAGGGGTGGACATATCCTGCTTATGATTCTCAGTCTAGGGGTAGGTCTAGACGTGGTAGGGGCAGGGCTCAAAGTTCTTTTAGGCCTAGAACAGGGAGTTCACCTGCTCAGACTTCTGGTGAGGGCAGGGGTCAGTCCTTTCGTAAACAGACCCAATGACCTGTTTTTTCAGCTGCCAGCAGATTCACGCCTGGCAGCTCCTTTGGGGGGAAGACTGTCTCTTTTCAAAGAAAATTGGGATTTAATTACTCAAGACAAATGGGTGTTGGATATCATTCACCACGGTTACAGATTTTATTTCCATACAATGCCCCTTTCAAAGGCATGCCAGATGTTCCTCCTCTACAAAGAAAAGAGGCTCACAAGCAAGTTTTACAGTTACTTCACATAGGGGCCATTCAGCCAGTCCCTGTGTCAGAGAGGGGCCTAGGATTTTATTCTCGCCTGTTCCTTGTACCAAAGAAGGGGAACACGTGGAGACCAATTTTGGATTTATCTCTCCTCAACACGTTTTGGACATTCCCAAGTTCAAGATGTTGACGTTACAACAGCTTTTACCTCTGCTGGGCAAAGATCACTGGATGGTAACTTTAGATCTCAAGGAAGCTTACCTTCATGTGCCTATAAGGCTAAGTTGCAGAAAGTATCTGCGGTTTCGAGCTGGAAATTCTCATTATCAGTTCTCTGCATTGCCCTTTGGCTTATCTACTGCCCAGAGTATTCACAAAGGTTCTGGCTCCAGTGATAGCTTACTTCAGGCTTCAAGGAATTCAAATCTATCCTTACTTGGACGACTGCCTGATTCTGGCTCAAGAAAAGGAAGACCTACTACAGCATCTGGAATATGTTATAGCAGTGCTAAGATGCCTAGGGTATTCTGTGAACGAAATAAAGTCCAGTCTAGTACCCTCTCAAGACATGTGCTTTCTGGGTGTAAGACTGAATACAGCAGCCCAGATGGCCTTTTAACCCCGGACAAACAAAAGAGTCTGTCACTTTACTTCCATCAACTATCTCATCAGTCCGTGCTGACTGCAAGGACAGTCCTTCAAGCATTAGGGTTCATGGCATCTTGTATTCTGGTGCTTCCCAATGCCAAACTGCATATGAGGAAGCTACAATGGTATCTCAAAATGTATGGACACAGCACTGCCAGGATTTGGACACTGTCATTCAAATAATACCTTGCATTCAAAAGGAATTTTTGTGGTGGGCTCAGGAATGTCACCTAAACAAGGGACTCTCTGTGACCCGGCCAGAGGCAAGTCAGATTCTAACGACAGATGCCTCGGACATTGCTTCGGGAGCTCATCTAAATGGAAAGTGGATACAAGACAAGTGGCCTGCCAGACTACAGCATCTACATATCAACATGAAGGAGATGTTAGCAGTCCAGTTTGCATTAATGGCTTTCAAGGAGTTACTTCTTCCAGGGCAGGTGTTGATTCTAACAGACAACACAACTGTCATGTGGTACATCAACAAGCAAGGGGAACACATTCTTATCCTCTATGCAGGCAAGCAATGATTTTATGGGAGACTGCGCTAAGCTTGCAACTAACTCTTCAGGCAAGGTTTCTGCCAGGAGCACAGAACTCCTTAGCAGATGTGTTAAGCAGACAAATCATGGATCCCCACGAGTGGAAACTGGATCTTCATGTATTTCAGAAACTGACAGTGTCATGGGGAACTCCAGACATAGATCTGTTCGCTTCTCCACTAAACCACCAGCTGCCAAAGTATTGCACAAAGGGGTTTCATCACACAGCTTGGAAAGTGGATGCTCTGTCTTTCAGTTGGAAAAACCTTCATGTGTATGCCTTTCCACCTCTACCGCTTCTTCCAAAGGTACTATTAAAGGTCAGACAAGACAGGCCAAGGATGATTTTGATAGCTCCAGATTGGCCTCGGCAACACTGGTACCCACTACTACGGAGTCTGGTAAAGAAGCCTCCATGGCCTTTACCTCTGATTCCTCATCTGTTATCTCAGAAGGACGGTCATCTGCTCAATGTCAAGCTTCACTCTCTTCATCTAACAGCCTGGCATATTCTGTGTTGAAACACAGCAGGTCTCAACTTCCTCAACAAGTTTTAAATGTGATTATGGAAGCTAGAAGGCCTAGTACAAGGAGAGTGTACGCAGAAAAATGGAAGAGATTTTTATTTTGGAGTACAGCAAAGAATTTGGAGATTTCAGAGCCTAATTTGAGTGTGGCTCTTCAATATCTTACTGAATTATTGGACAAAGGATTGTCCTTCTCTTCCATAAAGATTCATGCTGCAGCAATTTCAGCTCACTATGATTGTGACCCACCTTTGTTTTCGCATCCTTTGTTCAAGCAGTTTCTTAGAGGGGCAAAGAATATAAGACCCCACGTAGAGCTCCTACTCCTGCTTGGGATCTCAATTTTGTGTTGGAAAAACTTACTCTACAACCTTTTGAGCCTGCAGCTACTGCTGAATTGAAATATTTGTCATGGAAGACTGCTTTTCTGTTGGCTATTACTTCTGCAAGAAGGGTGTCTGAGTTGCAGGCCCTTATGGCAGTAGAGCCTTTTGATTTTCCATAAGGACAGGGTATCATTACGTACTAATCCTTCCTTTATGCCTAAGGTGGTTTCTAGTGTGGCTTTAAACCAAACTATTCATTTGCCTACGTTTTTGCAGATCCTCAAAATAAAGGGGAAAAGATATTGCACACTTTAGATGTACACAGGCAATTGCGTTATTATTTGAGCAGGACTAAGGATTTTAGGCAGTCTCAGCAGTTACTTGTTTCTTTTGCTTTGAGTTCACAGGGCAAGCCTGTGTCAAAACAAACTATTTCTAGGTGGATTGGCTTTTGCATTGCATTTTGTTATTCCCATCATGGCAAGGAGATACCAGCTGGGATTAGGCCTCATTCCACTAGGGCTACTGCCACTTCAACAGCATTTCTAAGGGGTGGCAACTAAGGATATTCTGGAAGCAGCTACTTGGAGTTCAGTGCATACTTTCTCTAGGCACTATCACCTTCCTATATACTCTAAGACTAGGGCTGGTTTTGCCACAGCTGTTTTACAAGGCATGTTGTCAGCTCCTACTACTTTATAATTTGCCAGCCTCCCTTACCTCTGCTTTGGGATTCTACCCAATAGTCAGGACTGCAGCAATGGAAGACGAAGAACATAGTACAGTTTTGTACCTACCATAAATGTAGATGTTCGAGGATTCCATTGCTGCAGTCCAATTTACCCTCCCTCCTTCCCCTCTGTGTTTAGGGGTGGTTGTGTAGGTGAGTTTACATGCTGATATTTTTATATACATATATTGTTGTATATATTATACATGTTTTTGGTGCAGGTTGTTTTGGGACTTGTCTTTTGGGTCTTCTGACATCTGGGGCAAGAAAAGACTGAGGATATGACGTCGGTCATGCGCATTAGTACCCTGACGTACTGACGTCAGTCTAATGCGCCCTGACCGACGTCAGCCTTATACTCTGGTATTCGGGCCGACTGGGACGCGGACTATACCCAATAGTCAGGACTGCAGCAATGGAATCCTCGAACATCTACATTTATGGTAGGTACAAAACTGTACTATCTGAGGTAACCAGGAGAGATGGGCTCGAGGGTTTTTGGCTTTTGCGAGACGGAGTAATGGCCGAATCAGTTCCAAGGCTTGCAATCGAACCCATATGTCAAGGATAAATTAAAATGGACAACACAGATGCAATGTTATGGTGAGTACATAACTTCTTTGTTGACATCATGCAAGCAGCTATGAGGGCTTTTTTTTTTTTTGCCTTCAGCAGTATCCTGTCATATGAATGCATTTCCTTGGCTGTGAGCCCACCCTAATTGTAACTTGAGCATCCATGTCACAAGGAGACTACTTATGCCAATTTGTTTTGCATGCTTGCTCACATGTATACTTCAGTAAGGTCTGATATCACTTGCTAAGGTATTTGCAACCCACATGATTTCCTACATTGGCTCCCTGATTTGTACAAGCCACTGTTTGAACTTGAGCAACAGCTAAGGCAGCAGAGAATCACCACACCCTCCCCTAGGATGGGCAAGTTTTATCCCACTCACTTTCATCCTCCTGCTTGCCTGACACTGTCTTGCAGCTAGGACTTGGACCTGAGTCCCAGCGTTTTGATTGTACCTTTCTTGGGCAGGAAGTATA
The DNA here is from genome assembly GCF_019279795.1 of Protopterus annectens. Classification (NCBI taxonomy): domain Eukaryota; kingdom Metazoa; phylum Chordata; order Ceratodontiformes; family Protopteridae; genus Protopterus; species Protopterus annectens. Next base: position 597,172,161 of record NC_056728.1, read on the forward strand.
GATTTTTTTGTGGGGGATCCTTTATTGACTTAGGCTTCCTTAGCCTCACCCATTGATGAGCGACTCTGTTGCAGTTTGTTCTTTTTGGACCACTCCTCTTTTCCCTCTGCCACTCTGCTGAGCTTTTTGAGATGCATGTCTTCTGCCGTTGTTCAGTCACTCTGTCCAAGTAGGGAGAACCACTCTTGCCATCAAAAAGGCAGGCAGAGAGGGATTCTCCCTTTTGATCTGCTCTGAGGAGTTTCTTCCTGGGCAATGGACCACCCTGCAATCCACTTTTTTCCTTTTTTTTGTGGGTCTTCCATTTTGGTGGACTTACAAGTCATTGTTCAAGGCTTTAAGTCTTGTGTAATAATACCACCGTAGTAATTTATCATGGCTGTTCCTGCTGTGTTGCCAGTTTGTGAGGATGCCTTTTTTTTTTTTGAAACCAGCATTTTACCTCACTACCAGTCTTTTTACTTCCTGTAAGTTTGGTAAATGATACAAGATCCTCAGACCCCACACATTCTTTTTTTTTCTGCCTTTCAGTTATTTAAACTATTTCCTGGAAACACTTATTACATTACTAATACTGTTTCTAGATTATCAGATTTGGGGCAGTATTGTTAATAATTGCCTGGCTTCATTTCCTGAATCTTCTGTATGCTTCCCTACATAAGGACTTTTGAAAGGATGACAAGAAAGGAAAAGTTATTTAAAAACTGTCCCTCCTTTTTTCTTTCCTAGTAAATTATGATAGAAATATTTCTCCTTGACAGGAATTAAGTTCTATACCAAGGCAGTTAGTAGATAGCAAGGCCTCCCATTTTTGTTCTAAGACTGTCTAACTAACCAGTCTCAGTACCTTCTTGTGTATTCCCCTTTCCACACTAGCAATTCTGTAAAGTTTCCCAAAACTCTCTCTAGAGGATGTCAGATTATTGGGTGCTGAGAATCTCTAAAATGATTACATTTTGCAGTGAACTGATTTTTTTTTGTTTGAGGACCCAAGACAGAAAGATCCTGCAGACTGACCTAATACCTTGTTTTCTTTATTTCTTTCTTTCTTTTATGGTCTCATTTCAAAATTAACAGACTGTTGTTATCCTTTTCTTTGTCTAGTTTTCTTTTTCAGGTTCCTGGCTTACACTTTCATGTGTCATCACCTCTATAAACGTCTAAAATGGGTTTGTCTTCTGTTATTGTATACAGAAGACAAGACAGTCATTAACTTTTCTAAATTTGATGACTACAATATTCTTTCAGACTTTTTCACAAGTCATTAATTAATTTTGTTTGCAAAGAATAATTCTCAGCCTGGAATTTCAGATGAACCTGGAGCAATCTTTACTGATGTTTACTGTAAAGTATTTTTTCCTGGGTGTTTTCTCTTCTCATTCTATATCTTAATTTTCTTTCATCAGGACAAGTGTGAGGTTTCTAGGATCAATTTCTGAGATTTTTATATCAATATCTGGTATTTCACTGGGGAAAAAAAACTTCATATTGAAATCTTGACCTAAACTGTTCTCAGGAATCTTTGGCAACACTTTACTGGTGACAAGTTCAACAATTGTTTTATAGTCCTTATTCAGTATGTTATGCCACATACATTAGGCTTTTTTTGGGAACTATGTCCAAGAGGAGGGAAGTCCAGGACCTCTAAAACTAGCAAGACATTCCAAAAGTACTTAAATACTAACAGTTGATGGCCCTAATAAAATGTTTTTTATTCCCTGAGCCATCTGTCATCTCCAGACCTTCTGCTAATGGTCATAGACAACACCACAGTGATAGGATACATTATTATTTAGAAGGTAACTTCGTTCACCACCACCCCCTTTACTGTTTACTAGATTCAGTCAGAGCAAAGCATGGTTGCAGACAAACTGAGCAAGACCAGGAAAGACCCTCAGGAAGGTAATTTGAATCTGCATATCTTTCAGGAATTGGCCCCTGTGTAAGGAAAGTTTCCACTGCATCTGTTTGCCTACAGTTATGACAGACAATGAAATTCTACTCCAGTTTTCCTTAATGAGATCTGGAATTCTGATGTTCTTTTTTCCCATTGATGGAAATGTTCCTCTGTGATCTTCTACCCTTTTCTCTGATAACCAGTATTCTCCTAATGAATTCAGTAGTACTCTCCAAAAATCACTGTGGTGACTCCTTTTTGGCCTAGGCTAAAGTGGTTCTCCCATCTTTTGAAGATGTCCAAGGGCAATTACCACAAGTTTCCTCACGGGATGGGCTTACTCATTCAAGATAAGGTTGTTTGACACACATCATCCCTCAGTTTCTTCAGTTGACTGTCTAGCTGATACAATCTTGAGAGTTTTTTCAGACATCATTTTGTTTGAGGATGTGCAGAAGGTATTAAAGGAGGCAAACTAACCTGCTACTGAAAGATCATAGATGGGTAGAGAAGAGTTTCTAGTTAGTGACATTCTTAGAATAAGTAATCTCCGTAGTATCCCCCAAAGTCTCAAACAACCGTGGGTCCGAAAACAAAACAGTGTAAGAAACTTCTCTGTGTGGAAGATTATCAATTCATATATATCTAGTTAATCACTGTATATTAATAAAATCAGATAATGGTAGTAGAACTAGTGAACTTAAACTAGTCCTAAGTCAAAAAATAATAAAAATATAATTTTAAAGATTATACAAAATTACTAAGTATTCAAAAGTAATCCAAGCAGGGCAGACAGTCTGTTTCCAGTTGAAAATCCTTTATTAAGCATACAGACAAGCAATCCAAGTAAAACAAAAATAACAGAATAATAGTTTCATCACAAACGTTCTAACCATATATATATATATATATATATATATATATATATATATATATATATATATATATATGCTTTTTATCAGGTATGGGAGTGGTTTGTTGTGCAGTGAAACACAGTGTATTGGTATACATGTTAACAAATTCACATACCTTCCCCCATCAGTGTAACATTTGAGCTGGTCCTGCCCTACTTAGTAGCTTTTATAATAATATAACCCTTGTGTACTTTAAATAAAATGAATAATGATGTGGTACCTCTTATTAACCAGATTATTAATTCTGTCATTTTATCCAAGGCAATATGCTACATGACTTTGTCATTGTCTATGTTGGTGTGAACGACCTGAGACGTACCTCCCTGGACTACATGAAAAGAGACATCGAAGAGCTCTCTGATCTTGTAGCACAGGCAGGTATAACCCTAACCCTGAGTAGCATCCTGTCATTGCCCAGAATGATACTGCAGTACAAGGACAAAATGATTGACTTGAACAATTGGCTAAGCTTCTGGTGTCATTCTAAGGGGATCCAGTATCTGTCTGCCTGGGACGACATGGTCGACAGACCACGATGTATTACCAGAGATGGCCTGCACTTGTCGCCCCTGGGATTCCTGATACTGGCTAATGCTGTTGCTGCCTCTATAGTGCCTTTTTTTAGGCAAGGTTCAAATGACAAATTCACCACCGTAACAGGAACAGGCAAGCAAAAACTCAGGGTAATGCTACTCAATGCTAGAAGTTTAAATCTCAAAATGCACTCACTCGAGGCACTGCTTAAAATGGAGAACATCGATATCTGTGCAGTGACTGAGACCTGGTTCAAGGCTGTAGAGAGCATCCCTGCATTTCCAGGCTATAACTCATACCACACTTTTCGACTGTCTAACCTGGACCAGAACACCAAAGGCGGAGGTGTGTCCGTATTCATTAAGGATATCCACACCTCCAGACTAATTGCGCAGCATAATGCATCTGAGATTAACCAGCTGCAACTAACTCTGGGCAAAACTGCAATCCAAACTGTAGCTTGCTACAGATCCCCCACCATGCCCAGGATTTCCACTCCTTTTTTCTTGATATACTGGAAAATATTAGGGTTCAACCAAACACCCTAATAATTGGCAATTTCAACTACCCCACCATTAACTGGGAAAACTACTCATGTACCAACTCCTTCACTCAACGTTTTCTGAAATTCATAAATTCCAGTGCCCTAGATCAACTTATCCACACCCCCACCAGGGGCAACAATATCCTACAACATGAGTGACGGGTGTTCCACACCTGAAGTCAACTCCTCGTTGGTCATATCTGACCATAAGCTAACCCCCCTAGATATCCACATCCCACTTCCACACACCATTAAAGAAACCATTGTAAAAAAATTTCTCCAAAGCTAACTTCATGCTTCTTAAGATATAAGTGGTAAACTTCATGACACCCATGCAGATGGACAATACAGTTACGACTGCAGAATCCTACACAAATGCACTCTATAAGCACTTACACGAATGCATGGATGGTGCTATCCCAAACAGAACCAAAACGCTATCCTCCAAAAAAGAAGGCCAATCTGGTGGTCCCCTGCTATAAACAAACTCTACAACAGAAGGAAGAAACTGTTGCAAAAGAGAGTAAAATCCCATGAGTGGAGGAGCTCCCTGCAAAAGAGAGTAAAATCCCATGAGTGGAGGAGCGCCCTGGTCAGCCTCAGTAAGAAGCTGAGATCCCTTATAAGATCCTCCAAAGTTGGCTACAAAAACAAAATCACCACTGATTCTAAGGGCAACCACAAAGCATTCTATAGCTATGTCAAGAATCTCAATGGCAACATCCAGATCTGCTCTGAGTTACAACACAACGGCACGAAAATTACAAAGCCAACTGATATTGCCAACATCCTGGCAGATTGGTTCAGTGCTAGCTTTACCCCACCACCACCCCCTAAAGATACCATATATATATATATACAGGAAGAATGCAGAGTCCCTGTAATCACATCTATGCAGGTAAAAGCTGCACTCTCTAAAACCAAAAACACAGCATCCATGGGACCGGACAACATCCCAGGCTGCATTTTACACGAACTTCAGAACAAACTGGCTCCCACCTAAGCACCATGTTCAATCATAGTCTCACGTCAGGCTTTGTGCCCACTGAATGGTGCACAGCAACAGTTAACCTACTCCGCAAAGGGAGAACCACCACTGATCCTGAGAACTATCACCCTATTAGCCTGACAAGCCTGGTTTGCAAGGCCATGGAACGTATCATCATGGAACTCATAAACAAAGACATTGGTAACCTCCAAACTCTAGACCCCACCCTGTTCGAGTTTGTGAAAGGCAGATCATGCCTTCTGAACCTGATCAACTTCTTTGAGGCAGTCACCAAAGCCGTAGATGAGGGTAAGGTTGCTCACACAGCCTATCTTGACCTCGCCAAGGCTTTCAACACCATCCCCCATTCAGGAATTATAGCTAAACTCACTAAACTAGGTACAAATCCCTAACAAATCCCTATGTCACAAGATGGGTTGCCAACTGGCTCACTGACAGAACCCACACTGTAAATGTTGCAGACTCCAAATCTGACTTCAAACCAGTGATAAGTGGAGTACCGCAGGGTTCAGTCCTGGGACTTCTCCTGTTTGGTATCTACTTCTCTGAAGTACAGGCTAACACAGAAGGCCTCTGGCTAATGAAGTTCACAGATGACTGCAAACTAGGAACCATAGTCAAGTCCCCAAATGATGTGGACATCCTACAGAAGGGCCTCACTGAGACAGATGCCTGGTGTCAGAGGCATGGCCTCATGCACGATGCCAAAAAGTGCATTGTCATCCCCTTTGGTAAAAACTCTATACCCATGAACTACCACATAAATGTCAGTCTGCTTAACGCCGAATGTGTGATAAGAGACCTTGGGACCCAGGTGGACAATAGTCTCTCCTTTGGTCACATTGTCACAGTAGTCAGGAAATCCTTCTATCTGGCACACCTCATCACAAAAGGGTTCTCATCCAGAAAAAAAGAGGTCATCATTCCCCTCTACTCTGCACTCAGCAGATCCTTTATACAGTACAATGCCCCTTTTGGAATGTACCTCACAAGACATCTGCAGCAGCTGGAAAGGCCACAGAAGTAACTCACAAAGAGGATTACTGGCCTCAAACAGATGCCCTACACTGACTGTCTCAAAAAACTCCAGCTTTACTCTGTAGCATATTGCCTACTCCGAGGAGATCTCTGCCTAACATGTAAAGCTATGTTAAACCCAGAGCTGTTGGACATGCTACACCTAAAGAAGTCCCAATCCCTCTGAGGTACATGCTTTAGGGACATAAATCTTGTCACCACAATAAACAGGATATGTTGGAGGGAAATATTCCTGTCCCAGAGACTATACTCTGGAACAAACTACCCATTTATGTCAAGCAAAGTTCCTCATTAGCACTCTTCAAGAAAAATCTTGATGAGTGGATGGGAAATAGGAAATACACCCCTGGGATCAATTCTATGGCTCTGCTCGACAGGGACACAGGAAATTAACTTTCTTGGGTGGCATAAGCCATTGAACCTTGTTGGCTAGGCTTACTTAGGCCTTTGGGCTGATAGCCTAGTACCTACCTATAGTACCTACCTATGAACATGGTTAGAAATATATAAACCTAAGATTGTTTAACAATCTAAATATACACATACACATTTTGCATGCAAAAAATCCATTGTGCAAACCATATTCTATTTCCATAACCTACTGTTAACAAAGATCACTTTTTGTCCTTATAGACTTATTCAGGTCTGTGTACAAAAACCCTAAAAACTATAAAAAAATTATGTACATAAAATATTATTGTATAATTAGCTAGTATTGCTAATAAACATCATTTCAAATAAAGTGGAAAAAAGAATAAGAAAAAAGAAAAAATGTGTGATGATAGAAACAAACTATACACTTCTTTTAAAATTATTTACCATGGTATTTAAAGCCAACTGGAAGAACAAAATAAAATAAAATTATTCATGTAAACAATGTGGCAATTTTCGAAGTTCCAGTGCACTTTTCAGTGAACAGTAGTAGTTTAGTCCAGGCTTCCTGAAAGAGTTCAGCTTTAATTGCCACATAAGTTCATGTTTTTCCAGTATATTCAGTATGTCTCCTTCAAGATCACCCATGTCTATGCAATCCAGTATCTGGAACTTAAAACCTGTGTATTTTCTATGCAGAGCAAAGTGTTTGGCTAGTGCATTATTTTTACATCCAGAGTGGATTTCTGCCAGATGACCTGAAATCCTACATTTAAGTTTATTTACAGGCTTGCCTACATAAAATGCATCACATTCTTTGCACTGTGCCCTGTAAATGACTTTTGTAGTATTGCAGTCATCCCCTGCACTGGTCTTAGTGATGTTCTTTAAATAGGGGCAATAAAAACTATCACCATGCAGTATAAATATACAAATATACAATTAGCTTCACACCTTTTAATGTTTTTCTCATATAGTCTAGGTTTAAATTCAACAAAACTTCTAATGTTCCTAGCTTTCCTGTAAACAAAGGATGGAGCTTCACTTAAGACATTAATCAGATAAGGGCTTCCTGTGACAATGGCCCAGTTTTCTTTAATAACATTTTTGATACTGTGATAATCCAAAGTGTATGTCAGGATGCAGATATTTTTGCATTTGGTATTCTCTGTGGAATTTCTTAACATTCTCCTACTGGGGAGACTGAGTGAAGGTGATGCAGTCATTTTTAGTTCTATAATGGGTTCCATGATGTTGTTTAACATCTGACTTTCATAGCCGCTCATTAAGAAATAATTATCTAAGTTATTCAGGTTTCTCAAAAGTGGTTCCATCTTGGAGGTAATTCTAGCTAATCTATATCCGTGGGACTTCATCACATTATACTTGGTTTTTGCAGGATGTAGATTTTTGCTTTGGAGTAATAAGTAAACCTTTGTAGGTTTTTCTGAATAGATCAGCAGTGATTCTGTTATTGTTGGTGTCCTTGGAAATCTGCATATCTAAGAAAGTGGTTGAAGTATAGATATGGGAAGAGTTAAACTTTAGGAAGGGGGTTGCTTGAGTGAGGGTAAGTGATAACATCCAAGCTGCATGACGTCACCTTCCCACACAATAAAGATATCATCAATAAAACACAAATACCATGTGATATGTTGCATATAGTCAGTGTTGTTTAACACAAAGTCCTCCTCCCACTTGCCCAGGGCTATGTTAGCTATGCTGGGAGCCAGGGCAGCCCCCACTGATATACCAGTTTTTGTTTGTAGTGTTTGCCATTGAAGGTAAAGAAATTTAAGTCCAGTACAAGATTAATGAGCGTGCTTAAATTTTGCAGCTGTGCCTGTGTACCTTGATTATGTTTCTTAAAAGATTCCATAGTTGCTGTTATACAGTAATTGTGAAAGGAGCACTGTGTGCAAGGATTCCACATCAATAGTTAATAAAATACTGTCAGCTTCCATTGTAATGTTTTTTTTTCTCAAATCCATTGCATCTCTTATGTAGGACTTATTCTTTTCTGCTAAAGGTTTTAGCAAGTAATCTTGATAAATGGCCATGGGTTGAGTAAGGGAACCTGTACTTGCTACCACCAATCTATAAGATGGGTCTTCTCTGTTCTTGTGTGGCTTTGGTATTCCAAAAAAGTAAGGTAAATATGGGCATGGGCTTCATAAATAATTATAAAGAATTTCAGTAATAAGTTTGTCTTCCCATAATGTGGTGAGATTAGTGTTCCACAAATCATATGCTCTTTTTATGTCATCCATGGTGAATCAATCATAAAATCTGTTATCCTACAGCATGTTCTCTATCATTTGGTTATAACTAATGGTATCAGTCAAAAGTATACCTCTTCACTTGTCTGCCTTCATTACACTCTTGAATTTATCAGTCTAGCTCAATCAATGCTTTTCTTTCTCCCGGTGTTAAGTTCTAAAGTTTCTTCTTAGGAGGTTTTTTAAGTAGTTTCCTAATATCCATCTCGCATTTCACTTCGAAAGCAGCAAATGTTTGATGTAGTGGTGCACAATAGCTACTAAGCCTTTTCAGAGTTTTATCAATCGGTTTATTTTCAATTTCATTAATTTTGCCATAAAACTGTACCTTTAAGTTGAGGTTCCACACAAACATTTTAAGGTCTATCAATACCTGAGCTACCTCACTCTTGCAGCTTGGTACAAAACTAAAATACACTTTTTTCATCTTCAGTCCCTGTAGTGTATTGTCTTGGATAAAATCACAGACTTAATAATCTTAGAAAAACGAACCAAAAGACAAGTTCCAGGATAATGGCTCCCCTTTATTAAAACACACTTTTATGCTTTTGTCAATGTTATAAATGACTTCTTCAGAATGAAAAAATCACACTACATTCTCTACTTATATGATAAAATAAAAAAGTCACATGTTTTCAATTGATCTGTCAGCTTCAACCCAGCCTGTCTTACAAACATAGTACATATACAACAAGACACGCAATATAGTTGAAGTGGAATACTCTGAACAGAAAATATTTTAAAAAGCAAATTCAGCTTTCATATTTAAACACAACTGATTGAGCCCTGAGGGTACACTGGCATTACATTTTATTTGCCACTTTAGTTCTTTATACTGCAAAAATAAATCTAAGTGTCTCCCTCTTGGACCCATTTCAACTTTTTCCATAGCCATGTATTTATAATAATGTTCTGGGTGTTTTTTGACATGTTTTGCAAGTGCATTCTTTTCATCTAGCCTTGAAATGTCATACTGGTGTTGATAAATTCTCTTTCTAAACGCCCCCTTGGTTTTACCAATATAGAACATTCAACATACTTGACAAACTGCCATGTAAACCACCCCAGAAGTAAAACAACAACCTTTAATACTGGTTTTAATATACTGGTCAGTACCTATTCCTACACCTACACCCTGTAAAATAAAATTACACTGGTGGCATCTTCCACATTTGTGCATGTCCATTTCAGCTACTCTAACACTATTACTTTCCAACAAATTCTTAAAACAAAGATCTTTCTTACAGACTATGGGACTATGGTAGGCTTTTCCCCTACTTTTGACTTAATAGTGTGATCTATTGAAAAAATACTCCAGTAATGTCTTATGAACTCTTTTATCCCATAGACGCAAAGATTATATGGTAAAATCAAGGCTCCTTTGTAGATGGTCTGTCTTTGCACGGTGTCAGTGTCATTTGCTGCACATAGGACAAGGGTGCAGTATTTCCTAACAAGGGTTTAAAAATACCCTTCGTTCTTTTATTTACTACCTCCCGATCACCTCACGAAGTAGTTTGTCCTGGGTACTCCCTCACCAACACCATTTCCTTAAGTATCTGCCACTCCTTAATAAAGACATAATCGCAACTGACCATTCTAGCCAATTTAACACACTGTCCTTTAATTAAGGACCTTTTTTGATGTAGTGGGTGCCCACTAGTAAAATGTAGAAGGGAGTTGGAATAGGTGGGTTTTCCTATACAATGTAGACTCAAAGCCCTTGTTTTCCTTATTTAATGGTAAGGATACATCCAAATAATGTATCACTTCACTATTAACCTCCATTGTAAACCTCAAGAAGGTGGTGCTGTTGTTAACTGAAAAAAATCATCCAGTTTCTGTCTGGTATCCCTCCAAAAGACGATGATGTCATCCAGAAAACAACCATACATCACCCAACTTTCAGAGTAACCAGAATCAAACACCTTGGCCATTTTCCACTCAGCCAATACCATATTAGTAAATGCTGGGGAACATGCCACTCCCATTGCCTCGCCCTTCTTCTGTTTGAATAGTTCTTCAAAAATCAAAAATGGCTTCTGTTAACGCCCTAATAGTAAGAACCTTGTCATGGCTAAACCCAGAATTTTTACACAGAAATTCATGAAACATTTCCAACCCCACATCATGGGGGATAACGGGAAAAAAAGGTCAATAGCATCTGTTGTGACCAACAAAAGTTCATCTGAGTAAATCTGTGAGTTAACTTTAGATAAAAAAAAAATCCCACAAATCCTTAAAAATATGTGGGAATTTATCCAAGATACCCTTGACCTGAAAATCTACAAATTTTGTCAGTGAGAAGGTCTTTGAGGCTTTGGCATCCACAATAGGTCTTAATGGTGGGTCACAGACACTTTTATGAATTTTCAGAATACCAAAAATTGTGGGTGTCCTAGGATGATCTACTTTCAAATATTCATATTCCTGTAAAGTAATTTGTCTATTTAACAATAGTTCTTCTAACAGTATGTCAGTCCTCTGGTAGGCAATATTTCTTTCATTAGTGGACACTTCCTCATAAGTATGTGTATACAAGACTTCTAGTAGTTTGTTGGCATAGTCAGTGTGGTCCATAACAACCCCCCCCCCCCCACATTTGTCAGGTTTCATAATTCTTAGATTTTTCATTGATGCTATATTTTTAAACAGTCCTGATCCCAAAATACTGAGATTACTAAAGCTGGGGGAGTTGTTCTTTTTGATGGAATAAATATTTATGTCCTTTTCACACATTTTCTCAAAAATATTAACAAGGGGGTGAAGTGGGGGTTAAATGTACTACTTCTTTTTAAAGACATTATTCTGTCTGACACTGGGTTTTCAAATCTGGTGTTTAAATTAATTTAAATTTAAAATATTTTCTTTTGAGAGTATTTCAACTATATTGTGTGTCTCGTTGTATTTTTAGAAATAATATATGTACTGTGTTTTTAAGACAGGCTGGGTTGAAGTTGCTAGATCAATTGAAAACGTGACTTTTTTATTTTGTCATATAAGTAGAGAATGTATTATGATTTTTTTAATTCTGAAGAAGTCATTTATACCATTGACGAAAGTGCTAAAGTGTGTTTTAATAAAGGGGCTCCATCGTCCTGCAACTTGTCTTTTGGTTCGTTTTTCTAATTTTCCTGCTTTGGAGTGTATTCTGGTTGTAGACTTAATAATCTTGTTAATAAGAGGTACCACATCATTATTAATTTTATTTAAAGTACATAAGGGTTATGTTATTATGACAGCTACTAAGCATGGCAGGACCAGCTCAAATGTCACACTGATGGGGGAAGAGATGTGAATTTGTTAACATGTATACAAATACACTGTGTTTCACAGCACAATAAACCACTCCCATACCTGATAAAAAGTATATATGTATACATTTAGAAAGTTTGTGATGAAACTATTATTCTGTTATTTTGTTTTACTTGGATCGCTTGTCTGTGTGCTTAATAAATGATTTTCAACTGAAACAGACTGTTTATCCTGCTTGGATTACTTTTGAATACTTAGTAATTATGTATAATATTTCAAACTATATTTTTATTATTCCGCATCAGTTTCCTCCTTCTGTTGTAGAGTTTGTTTATGGCAGGGGACCACCAGATTGGCTTCCTTTTTTTGGAGGAGATCATCTTGGTTCTATTGGATATGGCAAGATCCAAGCATTTGTGTACGTGGTCGTACAGCATTGGTGAATGATTAAGCCGTCATCCAACTATTCTCCATTTGCATGGGTGCCATGAAGTTAGCCACCTCTGTTTTTAAGAGCCCAAAGTTAGCTTTGGAGAGGTTTTTCTGGTGGTTACCTTTGCGGGGGTGGGGGGTGGGAGGGATGTGGATTTCCAAGGTGATTAGTTTGTGGTCGGATCTAACCAGAGAGGAGTTGACTATTGGTGTAGAGCAATGGTCGTCCATGTTAGTAATGACCAGGTCAAGGAAGTTGCTACCTCTAGTGGGGGTAAGAACGAGCTGGTCCAGGGCATTGGAATTAATGAATTCCAGGAAACATTGGGCAAGTATATTGGTACATTAGTAGTTTTCCCAGTTAATGGAGGGGTAGTTGAAGTTGCCCGGTATGAGAGTGTTAGGTTGGACCCTAATATTCTCCAAGGTGCTTAGGAACATGGAGTGTGAGTCTTGGGACATGGTTGGGGACCTATATCAGGCTACGATCTGAATCACTGTCTTAACCAGTGTTACCTGCACCTGAAGTATCTCTAATGCGTTATGTTGGGCTGCCAGTCTGGAGGCGTGTGCATCCTTTATGAAAATGGAAGCACCACCGCCTTTGGAGTTTCGGTCCATGTTCTGGGGCCGAAAGGTGTGGAATGAGTTATAACCTAGTAGTGCAGGGGTGCTTTCTGCTGCCTTGAACCAAGTCTCTGTTACAGCACAAATGTCGATGTTCTCCAGTTTAACGAGTGCTTTGAGCGAGTGCATTTTGAGATTTAGACTTCTAGCATTGAGCAGCATGACCCTCAGATTACATTTGTTTGTAGTTGTTATGGTGGTAATTTGGTCTTTGGACCACTGCCTAAAAAAGGCACTATAGGGGTGGCAAGAGCCTTGGCTAGAATCTAGAAGCCCAGGGGTGACAGATGCAGGCCATCTCTGGCAAAGCATCGAGGTCTGTCAGTCATGTCATCCCAGGCAGATAGAAACTGGTTCCCCTTAGAATGACACCAGAAACTTAGCCAGTTGTTGAAATCGATCATTTTCTGCTTGTACTGTGGTATCATTCTAGTTGATGGTAGGATGCTGCTCAGGGCTAGGGTCATACCTGTCTGGGCTACATAATCCGAGAGCACCTCCATGTCTTTTTTCATGTAGTCCAGGGAGATGCATCTCAGTTCATTCACAACCACATGTACAATGACAGAGTCATATTTGCACCTGTTGTTGAGGGACCAGAGTGTGTGCATTATGTGGCAGATCCTGGCACCTGACAGGCAGCTGTTACTTTCTCCTTATTCAGCCTAGTGAGTGGGACATCAGTGTGCCTCACTATCGAGTCACCTATGACTAGTGTGTTGGGCATGCTGTTTTGCCTTAGGGGCGTTGGTTAAGTGGCACACTGTTTAGGAGAGTTGTGTCTCATGATTAGTGTTGTGTTGTGGTGGTCAAGTGCATTTCTGCCTTGGAGGTCTCTGCTGTTTGGGTAGAATTTTATTGAGAGCCTCCGCGAAGGTGGGTGTGTGGTTTGCGTTCTTATGTGTAGGCAGTGCTGGTGTGTGTTCTGTTGGGCTATGTGTTCCATCTGTTGTGGTGCAAGTGTTGACCTTCTCCTTTTGACCAGCTAGTCTTGGTTGGAGAGTGTGTGGCTTCCAATTTGGATATATAAGTGCATCTCTTACAAGTCTGAGTGTTGGGAGTTAAGAGGAGAGGGTTGCCGGTGTACGAGGCAATTGCTACATTGCCTCAGAATGCCCAAGTTCACCAGGTTGATAGGAGAAAGCACAGGGAACTGAGCTTTAGAAATGCCTGGAGGGGAGGGCATTAATAATAATTACTGGAGCTGTTTCCTTGTAGAACGTTTAGTGCTGGTAGCACTTTTGTTTGCTACAATAATTGCTACAAGGAGTCTGGTAAAGTGCTAGACTAATAAGCTAGTAAACATGCAGGAGAGGAGAGAACTAGCAGATCTAAGGGGAAAAATTGAAGACTTTGGCACTGCTCAGAAGCTTACAAACAGTCATGGATACAGGAAATCTGTAACTGGACTAGACTAGTTACAGGAAAGGCAAGAAACAAGCACAAATGTGGGCTTTTAAACCAGAAAGTTGAAAGATATGGAAAAAGTGCCATACCAGTGAAGTTGCCAAGAGGTCTGATTTGGGCCACAATGTTTGTTATTATTTTAATATGGTTCTACATTATTCCCTTGATGCGGTTGATATTTAGAAAGTTCTTTACAAAAACTGGTCCTTTTTACAGTGTGATGATGAACTGAAAGTTTTATTTAAAGGTCCTCCCAGTTTTACCTTCAAAAACAAACCCAACATTAAGCGCATCTCAGAGAGACCAGTCCAAGAATACAATAATTGTGTTCAGACATTTAAATGTGGCCATTGCCACCAATGCTCCTTCACTGAAATTAACTTTGAAGGTGTCCCTACTCAAAAAATTTTGAGCATGAACCCCCCCCCCCATAGAAAATATAGCTGTTTTACTGAGAGGGTTGTTTATCTGTCTAGATGTGATTCTGCATTTTATGTTGGCAAAATGAAGAATGCTGTCAACAAAAGAATCTGCCAGCATTCATATGCATTAACAGGATTGAAAACAAGAGCACACTAGCCAGGCATGCTTCAGTTTGTGTTGGGTTTTGTAAATTTAAGTTTATGGTGCTTGAACAAGTTGTTTCTGCAATGATTTCAGGTGACTGGCAGAACTGATTACTTCATAAAGAAATGTTTTGGTAGCTCCAGCTTGATACAGATTTTCCAGATCTCGCCTTCTGTGCGGAGTCTGCATGTCCTCACCGCAGTCGAGTGGCGTTCGAAAGACATGCGTGAATGGGCGTGCCTTCGTTGAAGGTTGGGCTGGCACCTCAGCACCATACAAATCTACTGCCAATCATTAGCAGACCAGAGTACCGCTGTGGCGACCCCTAACCAGGAAAAGCAGAAAGAAGAAGAATGAGAATATATCCATTTTTAGTGAATTAAAACTATGGGCTGCCAGACTGTGATTTATGTTTTTTTATATGAACTGCCTTTGCTCGTTTGTGATTGGTGTGTATTACCTTGTCATGTCTTTTAAAAAATGTTGGCAGACTTTTCAGCTAAGTCTGTTTCTGATTGATGCTTGATGGTGAAAAGTCCTTTGTACTACACTTTTTAAATGTGAATCAGCTTGATTTTATTCATGGTTCTGAAGAAGTCTGTTAAGACGGAAGTAGTTAATCGTGATTTACTTGACATTAAATTTGTTCCCGAGTCTTCGCTACCTGGTTGGTTTCTTCCTTTCTCTTCTCCTGAAGAGTGTTTTGTTATTATTGTAAACATTAACTTTTTCCCATTCTCCATGCATGCCTGTTCATGTCCAGAGGGTGGACATGCAGTGAGAACATACAGCTGTATTTCACCTATGTGGTGACTCAGCCAGTGTTTTCTGCCTGTTACAGCTTTAGGAAAATGCCCCCCCCCCCCCCAGCAACTCCCCACCATCCACCAGGTATCGAATGCAAGGATTATTCAAGTCCACACTGTCCCTCCCCAAGATAGCCACACCCCATCCTTCTCCCACCAGTGAGTCAGATGTCAGAGCAACTACTCAAACATGGGTCACTTGGGCTGTGGTCTTGGTTTTATCTCTCTTTGCCATGGTGTTGCCATAGAAGACTTGTACTGGTACTGCCTTAGTCTTATGCCAGGAAAAAGTATTTTCAGAGGAAAATCTTTTCAGAGGGAGAGAACCCAAATCCCATTCAGTCCTAATCAACTATGTACATATGCCATCTATAAAAAAAGAGAGGTGGTTACTTCCTCGTCTTTCACCTTGAACCCAATTAAGACTTCTCAGTTGTGACAGTCATAGGTATCAAGTACACTAAAAGCAGGATCAGAAACGGTGAGACATCTGAAAGGGCAAAGACAAATCTGCATGGGTTTTACTTTACCTGAAGAGTAGACATAGATTGCCATAACTGAGTGAGTAAACTCCTTTGCAAACACACATGCAAATAGAATCTGCACTAAATTAATACCATTCTTTCCTGTTAAATGCCTTTTCAGCTTCCAGACACAATGTCATCAGTTCCTTTGTTCTACTTGAGCCATCTTCATAAGCACAGTTTATTAGAATACTATCAAAAGGTCTACCTTCCCACCACAAATACACAGCTATAATTTATTGCTAATTTAGCTATGTATCTCTGCAGCTGTGCAGCTACACTAGACATAATTTTAATAATGATTTATAGCATAAATAGGTCTTTATGAAGACTGCAGGCTAGAATTTTTACCCTCTTTAGGTCACCACTGCCTTCTTCCTTGCTTTGGCCGGCTAACATCTACCTGAAATCAGCTAGACGTATAAGTGAATTTAAGTACACTTTTATCTGCTCTTTTGCATGTAGTATTGTATTTTATTTATGTATTTTGTGTTTTTCACTGAATATTAACTCAACTGAAGTTGTGGCTGTCTCTCTACAGAGTACTTTTTAGAATTTCTGTGTAGCCATTGATAGCAGTGGGTTTGAGCTCATCACTAACATCCTGTCTTGCCTTATATAAGTGGTACATTTTGAGTTATCTCTGCTTAATATCAGAGCTTTGGCCGGCTAACATCTACCTGAAATCAGCTGGACGTATAAGTGAATTTAAGTACACTTTTATCTACTCTTTTGCATATAGTATTATATTTAATTATTTATTTGTGTTTTTCACTGAATATTAACTCAACTGAAGTTGTGGCTGACTCTCATGTTGGTGGCTTTGAAATTGCCCGCCCCTCTTGTAGATTTGTATTTGGATACTCCTTCTGGGCCTATCTCATTTGCTCACTCAACTGAGTGCAGTGAGATCATATTCTGATTTCAGGCACTTCAACTGTGTACAAAGAGCATTTGGAAAGGACAACCCATGTAGCCTCTTAATCCTGCTCTGTTCCTTCCCTCAAAAAAAAAAAAAAAAAAAAATATATATATATATATATATATATATATATATCTTATTCATCTGCTCTTACTGTAACTGTCTTAGTTGCTCTTCTGCATGCTGTTATCTGTTCAGTTGCTCTTACTCTGCACTTATTACTGCTTGTTAGTAGCCTTCTAATTTACTGCCTTCTGCACTTATTTTTTTAGTCATTTGTTAATTTAATTGAATTTATTTGAAATGTATTTGCCGTAGTGTTGCTACACGCAGGGGCAGCCCTCCCACCTAGAAAAAAAAAGAAAACAAACCGTGAAACATAAAATTAAGAAAATAAAAATTATTTTTTCACGAGTCCCGAAACTCCGTGCATGCGCAGACGCACTCAGACTGCCCCGCAGATGGCCAGGAATCTGTGTGGTGATGACCGCACAGAACAGAGGAGTTCCGGACTGCTTTATCAGCAGACAGGATCAATCAAGAGAGAGGTGAGTTTTAAGCTCTCGTGGGCTTGGTACTTGTATTTTGAGTGGGCTACTGCTTCCTGGATTTGGGTCTGGACATGGAGGTAAGTGTGCAGCTTGGATTTCAGCTGCTGTTTGATTCAGAGGTGTGTGTGTGTGTGTGTGTGTGTGTGTGTGTGTGTGTGTGTGTGTGTGTAATGCCCCTATATTCTGGTGGCTAGAGCAAACTCGTGGTGGTGTTCAGGGAATACCTCAGGCTTGAACCCTGTACCTTGTATGCAGGTGTTAAGGGTCTGAATTCCCTATCCACCACCATTTGTAAAAAAATTGCAGATTTTTGCCTCATATTTGATCTGTTCTATTCCTCATAATATCTATGGTTTCTAAATGTTTAAATGCTTGATATTTGATGGTGCAGTGGTAGCACTGTTGCCTCACAGCTCCAGGTTCTCAGGTTTGATTCTTGGCTGGGGTGCCTTCTGTGTGGGGTCTGCATCTTCTCCCTGTGTTTGTGTGGGTTTGCTTTTGTGTCCTCCCATGTTACAAAGACATGTCTGCATCATTTCTTCCAGGGCCTCTGCTGAAATTTTTTTTTTTTGTTCCAAGTCAGACTGTCCTGGTTAAATGTTAAATAAAATTGTCAGGCATTTGAATTTCAGACTTCAGGTTTCTGAAAGTTTAATTCCTTACATATTTGATGGTGCAGTGGTAGCATTGTTGCCTCACAGCTATAGGTTTTCTGGTTTGATTCTTGGCTGGGGTGCCTTCTGTGTGGAGTCTGCATCTCCTCCCTGTGTTTTGTGTGGATTTGCTCTGGTGTCCTGCCATTTTACAAAGACGTGTCTGCAGTATTTCTCCCTGGGCATCTGCTGAAAATTGTTTTTGTTCCGTCAGAAGTAAAACTGACAGGCATTTGAATTTCAGACTTCATATTCTTCAGAAAATACATAGTAACACAACCTTTTATTCTAGCAATTTTCTAAGTTTATAAGATGAATATTTGAAATTTGTCCCTATTTTTGGGACTGTATTCCCCCATTATTGGCTTTGTCCAGGTTTTTTGTGCTAAGGTTGACAGCTATGGCAAGAAATGAATTCACTGAATATGTTTGAGGGCTGTATTCCCTCATTACTGTGTTTGTCCAGGCGTTTTGTGCTAAGAGGTTGACAGCTATGGTGAGAACTGAATTCACTAAATGATAGCCATTTAAGTTTCAGTCTTCCTCTCTTTCACAAAGCAGCTGATTTGGCGTAGTGGTATGTTGCTCTGACTGTTTTGTACAGGGACCTTGGCAGCAAAATGTATGGTGGTAACACAGCATTTTTCTTTCACAAAGCAGCTGATTTGGTGCACTGGTATGTTGCTCTGACTGTTTTGCACAGGGACCTTGGCAGTAAAATGTATGGTGGTAGCACAGCATTTTATTCTAGCAGCTTTCCAAGATTATACAAACAATGTTTAATGTGTCCCTGTTTTTTGGCTTTTGACCCCCCCCCCCCCAATAAATTTTGGCTTTTTCCAGATTTCTTGTGCTGCAAAGTTGAGATGCAGTTGAGTATTGAGTAGATTTTACAAGGAGCTGAGAGCTGCAGGGGAAAATAAGTTTAGTGCTGTTATACTAAGTCTGCTTGCATTGCTAATAGCACAACAGGTTGTGTACTTGCTTTTGATGCAGAAAGGTGTGGGTTCTACCCCCACAAGGGGTGAATGCTGCCGTACTGAGAATGTCTTCCTTGGCGAAGATACTAACTATGAGCCTGTTATCAGTTTGCCATCCATTTCCTATTGCAATATTACTAGCTTACCATTTTTTAATGTAATATAGGCAATTTATTCCTCAGGGGCAACAGACACTTTATTTTTTGATGAAACCATGAAATATAAAGGTGTTTGCTAGCAGCAACATCTTCATTAGTTACAGATTTCTTTAATGTGGAATTTTTAGATGACTTTTACTACTTCAGAAATTGTGCATATTTACTAATAATGGTGGACTGTAGAATTTTGCATATTTACTGATAATGGTGGACTGTAGAAATTTGAGTCATTATGGGTGCATGAATTTTGTTTCATTGTTTATTGGAAAATGTTCTGAATTGGGCAGTTTTGTCATTATTGGTGCATGTGTTTTGTTTCATTGTTTAATAAATTTAAAACGCCCTCTAACAACTGTACTGTTCAAGGAATATAATTTAGTACAATCAGGAAGGTGTATCAAAGAGCACATGTATGTTTCATATGCAAGGGCCTATGATTTGAAAACAGCCCAGAATTAATCTTTATCTGCCACTGGCAAAATGTATTTTCTTTGAATGTGGGTTTCAATGAATGTGAGTTTCAAGGGCAGAGAAGTTTTAATGCTAAGTCTGATTTCATTGTGAGACTGCATTGCTTTATTTAGCAGATGTCTTAGTGTTTTGTGCTGTTTGGCCTTGTTAGTTTTATTGCATGTTGAGAGGTACATGCAAATAAATTGCTTTATAGAATTAGGCATAGCCAAACCTCTCAACTGTCCTCGATTTTGGCTCAAAATGTTGCTCTTCCCCTTAATAATCCCTCCGTAAAATAGCAATTTTGGAAGAAAACATGGAGGGTTTACAATTAAGAAATAACTGTAATAATCAGAGTTATAGATTGCTTTTATTTCAGAAATGCATGTAGATTATTTTGTCAGCTGCTCAAGTTAGCAGTACTAATATTAAAGTGTCCCTTTGACAGGTTCCCAGCTGTATTGTGTGGCTATTTTATATTTTTGCATCACATTTTTGGTACATTTTTTATAAAATTGTGGGTTTCTTTTGGCAAATTAGTGACAAATCATTAAAGACTGAAGTTAGAAAATAATGACAGACATTTGAGTTTCAGATTTCATACCCTTCAGAAAATTCATACTAATGCAAGACCTATTCTATTGTCTTTCTAAGTTTATAACAGCAATATTCAAAAATTGTCCTTATTTTTGGGCCTTTGTCCCACTTCTATGTATGGCTTTCTCCAGATTTCTTGCTCTGAGGTTGAGAAGTATGACACATTTGTCAGGGCCATCACAGTCAGCCAGAAACATTTCAAATTGTGACATACTTGTTGCACCCCGCTCCCCCATGTAGTGACTCTGGATGTGTCCAAGCAAGGCAAGGAGTAGTTATGCAGTGTAAATGTGCAGAGTATCCCCCCATCCATGGTAGACACAAGTACTACAGTGGCTTTTCATCTGTCCTTGATTTTGCAGAATGGACTGGTTTGTCATATTTTTGTACTGTTGATCTATGCTTATTACTCAAAGTGCCTGTTGCTCTGTGTTTAAGTAGCAGTGCTTTAATGACCATTAGGTAAGCTTGTCTGAGATCGTAAGATGCAAGTAAGCTTTAATAAGCATACTGTTAAAGAATTGCCAACATTGAAAGCCTTTCTGTTGCCATGCAGAGAATACCTAACTAGATAATGTATAAGCCTTGGGTATTGAAATGCATATGACAGTGTTTGTAATAAAGGATAGGATTACACTATTTTAAGAAGCTCATTACACTTGTTAGAGACTTCCAGTCATCTCTGCAGGCTTTACCCGTAAACTAAACAGAATGCCAATCATGTGTGGTCCATAACCTGTACAGTAATCCTTTAAGCAATGTATCTTGAGCTTGTTTCTTGTTTGCTTTTCATTTTTTACTTTGATCATGTTTTCCCCATGAAACAAGTAGATAGTTGTCAGGCAGCAGGTCTTTTTTGGATAAGAAACATTTTTACAAGTGGGGGCATCACAGAGATTTCTACTTTCAGTGTGTTGCTTGGTACTTTAATAAAGCTAAATATAAATTATAATTAGAACTGCAGTGCAAGGAGAAGTGGTTTGAGTTGAGTGCTGCTTGTTTTTCTTATACTTGATTTTGACTGGCATTCCAGTAATGTATTTAAAAAGTAATTTATTTTTTCATGCCTCACAACCTTTTTGTTTCCATCTAGATATTAAGTAAGCTGTCATGCCGCCAATGCATTGAAATATTTTTATTCTGCTACACTTCATTTTGTCTTGATTGGACTCTCATAATGACGGCTTGGCACCCAGGGCAGTGTATTTAATCAAAGTTAGTTTTTGTGGTTTTGAGCATAGCTCCTCCCCTTTCTAGTTGGCCACATCCCTTCCAATTGACCCCACCCATTCAGCTGTCTCCTGCAGCCCCCCTTTGATTTGAAGTCACCAGCCGCCACTGTCTACACGCTTGGGTGTGCTGGCCTGCACTACAATTTGAATTGTATTTACTGCTGTTTTAGCTGCTTTTCTGAAACAAAAAAAAATTCTAAGCTTGTTTCCTGCCTTTCCTGTAACTAGCCACGTCCAGATACAGACTTGCTGTATCCAGAACTGTTGCTAAGCTTCTGAGCACCCCAAGCCTTTCTGTGTTGGAGGGAAGCCTTCTAGCTTATCATTGGGAGTAGTAAGCACTAGGTAGCCTATCTACCATGGGAAGAGTGGGTTTTGGCCCTGAAATTGTAGTTCATTGGCTGTTTGCGCAGTTTTCCATCTCTTTCTACTTTCTAGTTAAAAGCCTTTTTTGCGTTTGGTCCTCGCCTTTCCTACAACTCGTGTAATCCAGGTACAGATTTGCTGTATCCAGAACTCTTTGTAAGAATCTGTGCCCTCCAAGGCTTTCCGTGTTGGAGGGAAGCCTTCTACCATTTCAGTGGGAGTGGTAAGCATCAGGTAGCCTATCTACCACAAGAGGAGTGGTCCCTGGCACAGAAATTGTAGCTATTGGCCATTTGGGCAGTTTTTTTCCATCTCTTTCAACTTTCTGGTTTGAAAGCCGCACTTGTGCCTGTTTTCCGCCTTTCCTATAACTAGCCTAGTCCGGTTACAGAGTTGCTATATCCAGGACTGTTAGTAAGCTTCTGAGCCCCCAAGCCTTTCAGTGTTGGAGGAAAGCCTTCTAGCTTATCAGTGGGAGTGGTAAGCACTAGGTAGCCTATCCTCTACAGGAAGAGTGAGTTTTGGCCCAGAAATTGTAGTTTATTTGGCCATTTGGGCAGTTTTCCATCTCTTTCAACTTGCTGGCTTAAAAGCCTACGTTTGTACTTGTTCCCCATTTTTCCTGTAACTAGTCTAGTCCAGGTACAGATTTGCTGTATTCCAGGACTCTTTGTAAGCTTCTGAGCCCCCCAAGCCTTTCTGTGTTAGAGGGAAGCCTTCTAGCTTATCAGTGAGTGGTAAGCATTAGGTAGCCTATCTACCACAAGAGGAGTGGTTCCTGGCCCAGAAATTGTAGCTATTGGCTGTTTGGGCAGTCTTTTTCCATCTCTTTCAATGTTTTGGTTTAAAAGCCGCACTTGCGCTTGTTTCCCACCTTTCCTGTAACTAGCTAGTCCAGATACAGAGTTGCTGTATCCAGGACCGTTGGTAAGCTTCTGAGCCCTGCAAGCCTTTCTGTGTTGGAGGAAAGCCTTCTAGCTTATCAGGGGGAGTGGTAAGCACTACGTAGCCTGTCTACCACGAGAGAAGAGGTTCTTGGCCCAGAAATTGTAGTTTATTGACCATTTGGACAGTTTATCCGTCTCTTTCAACTTTGTGGTTTAAAAGACCACTGCACTTGTTTCCCATCTTTCCTGTAACTAACCTACTGGTAGCACTAGAAAGCCTTAAATGGATACAAGCCCTCTAGCTTAGGAGAGAGACTTTGGAGTGATTAAGTATCAGTTTTCTGTACTTTCTTGCTGTACTTAACTGTTTTCCCGCTAAACGCAGATTTTCCAGCGTTTATTGTGATTTAAAAGCTTGTTTTTTCACATATTGTACTTATTTGACTGCCTGCACTTTTAAAAAGTTGTTTTTTTGTTTAAATAATGTGTTTAACTGTTGTAGGCTACACACTAAAGTGTGGTAGTCTTTTCTGATAGTTTGTAGCCATGTAAAGCTGTTTTAAGTGTATTTTTACTGTTTTTGCCTTATCTTTTCAAAAAAAAAAAAAATCCTTGTTTCCTGCCTTTCTAAGCTAGTATAGTCCAGTTTTCAGGCTAGTGCTGAATTCAGGGCTGTGATACTAGTTACTGAGTTCCCATACCTTACTTGGATAGAAGGAAGTTTCTCTGTTCACCTGTGAGAGAGGGGAGCTTTGAGCAACCTATCTGTCCCTGGAGGAGTGGTTCCAGCCCAGAAGTTAGTAGTTTATTGGCCATTTTGGGCTAATTTCTATCTCTTTCATTTCCCTGCTATAAAAACCACGTTTGCATGGTTTTGCGCACCGGGCAGTGCCAGTTAGCCGCGGTTAAATTATTCCCGGTTACACTAAGTCTCCTCTTCAGTTTTTCCCTTGAAACTAGTCTAACTCTCAACCTAAGCACTCAGAAAGCATCTTACAGCCCAGCACTTGCTCAGACCTAATAGCAAGCACTAATATACCTAACACTGATTGCCCAGCAGGGCAAGGCTCTTTATTCACCCCTCACCAACTAAGTGACTAAGCAGCTCACCCTACTATTCAGGCTTGACCAAAGGGCAACTTCAGGTGCACTCTCCAGTCCAGCTGGTGAATCTGGGTATCCTGAGACAATGTTACAACTGCCTCATGTACACAGACAACCCTCTCCTCCTACCACGAAACACTAACATATGCAAGAGATGCAATTATACAGCCAAACTGGAAGCTAAGCTATCTCCAATCAAGACTGGAACAGACAGTCAAGAGGAGAAGGTTAACACTTGCACCACAACTCCAGCCGCACACAGACCTACTAAAACAGCACTGGCAAAAAATACACATAAATACACAAAATCATACTCGGAGGCTTTAAATAAAAACACGCAAAAGCATCAGAGACCTCCAAAGCAGACACCCAAACAACCTGCACCTCCCATCTCAAACCAGACAACACATAAAACACAAAATCAGCGTGCCGCACAATCACAGCCCTTAAGGCAAAATAACATACCTAACACACTAGTAATAGGTGACTCTATAGTCAGTCACACTGACGTCCCACTCACTAGGCTGGACAAGCAGAAGGTTACTGTTAGCTGGCTGTAGGGAGTCAGAATTTGCCACATAACACAAGCACTCAGGTCACTCCAGAACAAGTACAAATATGACTCTGTCATTGTTCATGTTGGTATGAATGACCTGAGATGTACCTCCCTGGACTACATGAAAAGAGACATGGAAGAGCTCTCTGATCATGTAGCCCAGGCTGGTATGAACCTGACCCTGAGTAGCATCCTGCCCTCACCAAGAATGATACCTCAGTATAAAGAAAAAATGATCACTTTCAACAATTGGCTAAGCTTTTGGTGTCATTCAAAGGGGATCCAGTGTCTGTCAGCCTGGGACAATATGCTCGACAAGCCGCGTTGCTTTGCAAGAGACGGCTTGCACCTGTCACCCCTAGGCTTTCGAATACTGGCCAAGGCTCTTGCTACCCCCATAGTGCCTTTTTTAGGCAAGGCTCAAAAGTCAAACCCACCTCTGTAAACAGCACAATTAAAAAAAAACTGAGGGTTATGCTACTCAATGCCAGGAGTTTAAATTTCAAAATGCATGCGCTCGAAGCACTCCTCAGTATGGAGAACGTTGACATCTGTGCAGTAACTGAAACCTGGTTCAAGGCTCCAGAGAGCACCCCAGCATTACCGGGCTACAACTCATACCACACGTTTCAGACACAGAACACGGACCAAAACACAAAAGGAGGGGGTGTATCCATATTCATCAAGGATACCTACACCTCCAGGTTAGTGGCACAGCATGATACCTCTGAGATCATCCATGTGCAACTAACATCGGGCAAATCTGCAATGCAAACTGTGGCATGCTACAGAAAACCCTCTATGACCCAGGACCACCACTCCACCTTTCTGGAGACACTGGAAAACTTGAAGGTCGTACCGAACACCATGATATTGGGCGATTTCAATTACCCTACCATTCACTGGAAAACTACTTGAGTACAAATTCCCAGGCCCAGCGCTTCCTGGAATTCATCAACTCCAACGCCCTGGATCAGCTGGTAAACTTCACTTCCAGAGGTGAAAACATATTGGACCTGGTCATCACCAACATGGGTGACAGGTATTCCACACTGGAGGTCAACCCGTCACTGGTTAGATCAGACCATAAACTAATCACTCTGGATGTCCACACCCCACCACCACCCCCAACTAAGGAAACCAAAGTAAATAACTTTTTTAAAGCAAACTTCACCTTTCTTAAGACAGAGGTGGTAAGTTTCCAGCCCCCACCCTAAAGGATAACGCTGCCCAAGATGCAGAAACCTTTACAGATGCACTCTATGAGCACCTACAACGATGCATGGATCGTGCCATCCCTAACAAAAGCAAGACTCACTCCTCTAAGAGAAGGAAACTAGTTTGTTGGACCCCTGGAATAAACAGGCTATACAATAGAAGGAGGAAACTAGTTCAGAAAAAAAGCAAATCCCAAGAAGGAAAGACATCCCTGATCAGTATCAGTAAGAAACTGAGGTCCCTCATGAAATCATCCAAGGTAACTTCGAAAAAAAATTAGCCAAGGATTCAAAAGATAACCACAAAGCCTTCTTTAGCTATGTTAAGAATCTCGCAGATATGCACTAAACTAGTGCAAAATAGCACAAAATATACTGAACCAACTGATATTGCCAACATCCTGGCAGATAGATTCAGTGCAAACTTCACCCCCCTCTCACCTCCAAAAGGGCCCACAACAATACCAGAAAAGTGTAGTGTCCCAAAAATCACAGACGCACAGGTGAAAACAGCCCTTTCAAAAGCCAAAAACACAGCATCAGTGGGACCAGAAGGTGTCCCAGGCTGTGTCTTGCACGAACTACAGAACAAACTAACCCCCCACCTAAACACGCTGTTCAACCTCAGCCTGTTCACAGGCTACGTGCCCATAGAATGGCGCACAGCAATGGTTATTCGTCTCCACAAAGGAGGGGCCACAACTGACCCTGGTAACTATCACCTCATAAGCCTGACTAGCCTGGTCTGCATCATCATGGAACTCATTAACAAAGACATTGGGAACCTCCAAACACTTGACCCGACCCAGTTCAGCTTTGTTAAGGGCAGATCATGCCTATTAAACCTGGTTGACTTCTTCCAGATAGTCACCAAGGCCATAGACGAAGGAAAGGAGGTTCACACAGCCTACCTTGACCTCGCCAAGACTTTTGACACCATTCCCCATTCGGGTATTACAGAAAAACTCACCAGCCTGAACATAAACCCCTACATCACGAGATGGGTTGCCAACTGGCTTACAGACAGAACTCACACGATAAGAATAGCAGGCTCCAGGTCCGACTCTAAACCAGTCACAAGTGGTGTCCCACAAGGCTCGGTCCTGGGACCCCTACTGTTTGGCATATACTTCTCAGAAGTACAGGCAAACACAGGAGGACTATGGCTAACCAAGTTCACCGATGACTGCAAACTGGGAGCCATAATTGACTCTCCGGCTGACACGGACATCCTCCAAAAGGGCCTTACTGAGACGGACCCCTGGTGTCAAAGTCATGGCCTCAAGCTAAGTGCCAAAAAATGCATAGTCATCCCGTTTGGGAAAAACAAAACACCCACGAATTATCACATAGGTGGCAGCCCCCTTAATACAGAAGAGGTAATAAGAGCTCTGGGGACCCAGGTAGATAGTAATCTCTCCTTTGACAATCATATTGCCAAAGGAGTTAGGAAATCCTTCTATGTGGCCCATCTAATTACTAAAGGGTTTGCATTTAGAAATAAAGAGGTTATAGTGCCCCTCTACTCATCACTCATTAGACCCATCATAGAGTACAATGCCCCATTTGGGATGTACCTCACAAGACACTTCCAACAGCTGGAAAGACCACAAAAATACCTCACCAAGAGGATTACTGGTCTCAAACATATGTCCGATGCAGCCCGACTGAAAAAAATCCAGCTGTATTCAGTGGCATATCGCTTACTCAGAGATGATCTCTGCTTGACTTACAAAGCCATGTCCAACTCAGAATTGATAGACATGCTCCACCTAAAGAAATCCAAGTCACTGCGAGCCATGCTCTCTAGTGAGCTAAACCTCGCCACAACAATAAATAGAACATGCTGGAGGGATAGATTCCTGTCACAGAGACTCCCCATGCTTTGGAACAAAATTCCAAATTACATCAGGCAGAGACCCTCACTAACACTCTTCAAGAGAAACCTTGACGAGTGGATGGGGAACAGAAAATACACCCCTGGTATCACTTCATTGGCTTTGCTTGACAGAGGATCAGTTAATTAATCAACGGAGCAGCGAAAGCCGACACACTGTGGCTAGGCTTATAAATGCCCTCGGGCAGATAGCCTAGTACCTACCTATGAACCTGTATCTCTTGATTACACCTTATTACAGGTCCATGGCTGCATAGGTAAACCATTGCTACCTGGGGTTTTGCCCACAGACTTCCCAGCATACCTCTTACCATCTAGATTTTTGCCTCATACTTTTGGTCTGTTCCTCATAAAATTTGTGGTTTTCTGTCAAATCACTGAGGACTGAAGACACTAAATAATGACACACAATTGAGTTTCAGATTTCATATCCTTCAGAAAATGCATGCTAACACAAATCCTGTTATTCTAGCAACTTTCTATGTTTTAAGAGCAATATCTAAAATCTGGGCCTATGTTCCCCCATTATTTTAGGCTTTGTCTAAATTTTTTGTGCTACGATGTTGAGAAGTATGCTTCTCAGTGGCATGTCCAGGATTTCATCATTTTCTATTGAAATTACCAACTTGCACTTTATTAATAAGAGTATGTCCAGTCTATAGCACTTCGGCAAGAAATGCATTCAAGGAGTACATCAGTAAAGAAAAAACAGTGCACTGCCATTTTATACAAACATTAACTCTCAATTATAAAACAACTAATTAATTAATATCTAAAACATTAAATACTGTATTTCTATTATACTTAGAAAACAGTTAAATCAAAAGTTTCCATGAACATTCAGTATTTAGTCCACAAGGACTTAAAAGGATTATATTTTAAAATATAAATACTTTCTTTATATAACAAATGTTTATTCTTAAACTCAGAGTTGCCAACACCCCAATTAACTTGTAGGATGCTGGCTTGCAAAGAGTGTGGATTGCTGTTATGAAGCAACTTAAAATGTATGGCAACAGGACTAGTAACTTTTTCCCTTTTTATGTCTCTAATGTGCTTTTGTAATCTTAGTTTAAAACTTCTCTGAGAACATAACATTATATGTTACACAAGTAAAATGTCCTTTAGGACTAAAGGGAACATCATTGATATGACTAAAG
This sequence comes from Protopterus annectens, assembly GCF_019279795.1. Lineage (NCBI taxonomy): Eukaryota > Metazoa > Chordata > Ceratodontiformes > Protopteridae > Protopterus > Protopterus annectens. Next base: position 597,201,099 of record NC_056728.1, read on the forward strand.
AAATTAACAACATTCCATTTGTTAAGCCATTGGATAAGCTATGCAGCATTTTAGGTATACTGGGCACTAGTGGTTGTACTAGATGCTCAGCATGCAAATATGTCGTCATTTTCTTTAGTCATATCAGTCTGATGCAGACAATAGTTAACATTTTGAATCCATACTGTCAGATTCTTCAGAAGGTGAGAAGGTTCAAAAACCCAAACACAAGTGTTCACCTTTCCACAGATGCTGAATAGCTTTAGCGATGTATTTGACTGGAAGCAATCTGGAGCTACACCAGGGATAATCATAATTTACAGTCTTATTGGGGATGAGATTGCAAATGTTTTGTGAGTTCCTCCTCTGTTTCCGGCCTTAAGAGATGTCTGTAAAACTGCATGTGAAACCTTTTTGGCTAGTGAACCAGTTCCTAAAAAGGCTATGAGGAAATACAAGGTGTACTTTAATTTTGCAGCTCTCTGCTTATTTTTCAACTGACCCACCTGCAATTTCTCAAGCTGCCAACTCTAACGAGAGAACCTTGACATCTGTATAAAATTGGCTAATGGTTAGAATTACAGGATATAAAGTTGGTTCAGTCTAGTAATTTAGTCTTTAGAATTTTAAATTATCGGGGTTTACTGTGGAAATTTTATTTTGCAATGTACTTATAGTTTAGATGACTTAGCTGTAACTTTGCCTGCTGAATAGAAGTGTTATATGAATGAGATTGTTTCTGATATGACTCGAGTTTCATAACATGCTTTGAGGAGTGTCTTGAAAGGTGCGGATACAATTTCTAGACGTGCAGCTGCTTCTGTTGTATTAAGAAGGTATGCTTGGTTACATAACCGGAATTTTTGTGAGGATTTAAAAAATGAGATTTTGAATGCTTCGAGTTCTGAATTTGTGTTTTGTCCTGCTGCTACCCAGATTCTGAAGCAATGAGATAACAGAGGTCAGTTGATGCATGGAGTATCTAGAATGTTTCATATTCCCAGGTTATTCCTTAACAAGGTGTCCAACTTCAAAGGGCAGAACATACAAAAATCCCAGCCTAGCAAGAGTCAGGTTACCAAGAAAAATGGCTGGAGGATAATGCTTCCAAGCCAAACAAAAGTCCCCCCCCCCACCCCAAAAAGATCATTCCCCTGCTAAAGAATGACTATGCCAAGACTCAGGCCATTCCTTCCAATCCTCTTGTTCTCTTCCATTTTTCATTCCTCTAGGCATTCACTCATCTTTGAAGCCTAGCCATAAATAGTCTTAGACAAGTGGGTGCCGAGAATAATTCAGTGAGAATGCTCTTGGCAGTGGACAGATAATCCTCCTCCCTTCAGAGAAATCTCCCCACACCAGCAGACCAGACACATCTGTTTTCAACAGTACTCCTTCAGAAGTCGTAAGCAGTGGTCATAGAACCAGTTCCTGTACCACAAAAAGAAAAAGGGTTTAAAACAAGAATCTTTTTGATACCCAAAAAGGAACTGTCATGGAGACCAGTGTTAGATTTGTCATAACTAAATACTTTTCTGAAAGTACCCAAATTCAAAAAAACCTGGAGATGATCTTACTCCTTCTTCTGCACCACTGTTTCACTGTGACTTTACATCTGAAGGATGCTTATCACACTCCAATTGCTCCTAACTTCAATTTGAACCTTCAAAAAGTTCTGTCTCACACCCTCACAAAGAATTGTCTTTCTAGGGGGTATGACAGACAAAAAAGTATGTTCTTGTTATCAGAAGTCAAAGTTCTGGCTTTTCAGAACATTTTCAGGGATTTCTCTCTTTAAGAAGGTTCATCCACAAGAGAGTTTCTCAAAATTCTCATTCTCATGGCATCAGTGATTCTCATGACACCATTGATCAGATTCCACATGAGAAAGATTCAGTGGTACTTAAAAAGTTGTTGAACTTGGACGCCTGCATCCCTTAGAATCCAGGTACCAGTGCAGGATTTTGTGAAACAAGAGTTACAGTGGTGGCTGGATCAGATGTCTCTTAATCCTTTCTTATCCTTCTGCCTTCATACCCCATTTCAGTCACTGTAGACAGACTTTTCAGATTTTGCATGGGGAGCAGTGTACAGGGGTAATTCAAATAGAAGGCAAATGGGGTTCTTTGGATGCTACAAAGCACATAAATATGAAAGAAGTGTTAGCAGTGATTCAGACCTTTAAAGTTCTTTGCCATTTATGATCTCCAGATCCCCTTTTATTGCTTACAAACAACACTATAGTCATGTGGTACTTGAACAAACAAGGTGGTACAAGGTCATACCCTCTTTAGTGATTGGCAGTGATGGTCTACCAGCTAGCCTTGTGACATTCTGTGACATTTCAGAACTCACACATCCCGTCATAGAAAAACATAATGTCAGACACACTGAGCAGATCCTGGACAGACCCTAAGGAGTGTAAACTCAGGCAGAGGTCTGCTTGGATTAGGTCCAGATTTGGGGAACACTTCAAATAGTTCTGTTCACCTCCTTTCAAAACAGACAGTTGGAAACATTCTGATTGAGACATCCTTGCAGCCATGCTTGGAGGACAGAAGCATTCTCTTTCTCTTGGTCAAGAATGTTCTTTTGTGCATTTCCACTCTTTCCAATGATAACCAAGGTACTTTTATTTATTTATTAACCAGGACAGTCCGACTGGGCCAGGAGCCCATTTTCAGCGGAGGCCTGGGGAGAAAAGCTTAAAACAACTGTACAATAAATTCTTTGAATAACACAACAGTAGTTCAGTTTGCAGAATTCTAAAACATTAAATACATTCCTTTTTTACAAAAACTTAAGTAAGTAAGCTTACTTCTGAAGATTTAGAGAAAATCACCAAAGATCGTTGTGGTGATTCCCTTTTGACCCAGCAGAGTTGGTTTCCCTTTTTAATAGATTGTTCAAGAGCAAGTACCACAAGCTTGCCCATAGTGTGGATCTGCTCACACAGTGTCAGGGGTGACTGTTGCACCCCAGCTTAAAGCAATTGCTACCGACAGCCTAGAGGTTTGTCTTTATACCTTTTAGGCACTTGTTCCATGAAGATGTGCAGCAAGTTTTGAAGGAGGCAAAAAAACATGTATCCATAAAATCTTAAGTTTTCAAATGGAAGAGATTTTTAACCAATATCTGAGGGCCCAGTATGATGTCTGTGCCTTTTTTTGAATATTTGTGTGAAATACTCAGTGGTGAAGCCATCTTATCTTGTCTACCCATGGATCCCCCTCTTTCGTCTGTTTTTGTGGTCAAACAATCTATGAAAGGAGTGTTGCAGTTGAGACCTCCCTCAAAAGCAAATTCCTCCTCCTTGGGATCTCAACTTTGCTCTTGAAAAATTGACCTTTTCTCCTTTTGAACCAGCTTTTCAGGCTGATTTGAAGTTCATCACTTGGAAAACTGTTTTGCATATTGCTCTGACATCTGCAAAGCGAGTCTTTGATCTGCAATTTCTCATGGTGGGCCAACCTCATCTGATTTTCCACAAGGAAAAGGTTGGTCTGTGCAGTAATCCTTCCTTCATACCAAATGTTCTCTCTGAAGTTATCCAGATTCAAGCCATCATTTCATAGTTTTCTTTCAGGAACCCCAAAACAAGAGAAACAAGATTCTTCAAACCTTGGATGTACATAGATAGCTTAGGTACTACCATGATAGAACTAAACCCTTCAGAAAAGCTGAACAGCTGTTTTTTTGTCCTATTTTGGGGTTAAGAAGTATCATCTTGTCCCTAAGCAAACAATTGTTCATTGGTTGTCCTGTGCTATTGTTTTTTGTTGCTCCCACCATGGTAAATTTATTCCAGGCAAGGTTAAGGCACATTCCACCAAAGCTTTATCCTGTTCAGTGGCATATTGGAAAGGAGTGGACTCTAAAAGCAGCAACCTGGTCCTCTGCTCATACAATTACAAAACACTGCAAACTGGATTCGTTCTCATGTTCCAGAGGAGGCTTTGTGGTGACTGTTCTCCAGGGGCTCCTTGATCCTTCCTCCCCCTCCCAGGTATGGCAAGCTTTAGGAATCTGCCCATATACCACTAAGGCACTGTTAATGATGTACATAGTATAGATGCACAAGTCCTGCTTACCTGTAACAGCAAATGTACAAATGTTCAAGTTTCACCCCGACTCAGCGGCAACACCTACCCACCATCTCCTTTTGTTTTATTTATATATATATATATATATATATATATATATATATATATATATATATATATATATATTGAAGGTATTCAATATATGTTGCTTGGTTTTGGTTGTTTGTGCTAGTGTTTTATGGATGTAAATTGGTTGGTTTCAGGCAATGCTTGCTTTTGGTCCTTCATTGTTCTTCTTACATGGCAATAAAAACCTGAGCAACTGACTTTCTGTGACTGGGGGTTAGGCTCCACCTGATGGGAGGGCTTAGTCAATCTGTTATCACACAGAGTCAGAGGAGAGGATTCTGAGCGCTGGAAAACTGTCAGGGTTGGGTTTGTGCAAACACAGAACCCATATGCCACTGAGACAGTGTGAAATTTGAGCATCTACTTTTACAGGTAAATAGGTTTTACTCAACTGTTTTGTCCTCACCTTTGAATTGAGGAAGCACCAGTCTAAGAACTTCCTAGGGTGCCATCCAAATGACATAGATGTGGCTCTGCACGCATTATCAAAGATAACAAAAGAGTTAGGTATTCCCTTGGTCTCCCCCTAGTTCATAGGCTAGTACTAAGCCAACTACCTTTGCGGGACATTTTAAGCATAGTCAAAATTCCTGTTTGGTGTTTGGAATCACCTATCCAGTTTAGTGTTTAGATTAACCTTATAACTTCATGGACTATAATTATATTACATCTAGTGCTAATAACTGGGGTCATACCATAGTTATTTTGTAAGGCCCCAACCATGGGTTAAAAACATTTAGAAGATGCCTTAATCATTTAGTAGTAAAGGTAGAGCCCTGGGATAAATTTCATACTTCACTTCTATAGATCCAAGTTCTGTTTGAATTTGGACAGTAATGAGCTTATTTATTTATTTATTTATTTGTTTTTTCATGAATGAGGAGTCTTTTCCGGAGCAGTGGTATCCTCTGCAAGATATACCTTTCACTCCAAACTGTTCTGTTGATGATGCAGAAATTATTTAGATCTGGCAGAGCTCACCTGTTAGCAGTCCACAAGAGATCAAGTAAAGTGACGGGTTTGAGGTGGCCCATGCAGGGCAAATTGTTTAAGCCTAATATCCTGTTTATAAGGTATCTCTGTAGGCATTCCAGCTGCTGTATGTGTCTGGACAGATACATGCCAATGGGGCATTATACTCAACGGTTAGCCTTAAGATGGCTGCATAATGAGGGACAATGACATCCTTGGACCTAGAAGCAATCCTTTTGTTAATGAGCTGCACGATATAGATGGATTTCCTCACCATATGTGTTGATTGAAAGCTAGGCCACTGTCCATCTATGTTCTTAAATTCTGAACAAATGGGCACTGGGCAACTCATAGGAGTACATTATCATTGTGGTAATTCCCCTGGACAGACAACTTCTCTAAGGATACAATAATGTATATTTGGCATGTAGATTTAAACCACGATTCTGGAACTAGTTGTTTGTTTGGGACAAACCCTCTTACAGAATGGCTAAGTCTTTTGGGGATTTGATAATTGCACATAGCTTGTAGTCATCTGTATGTTTAGTAACCTAGAGTATTTTAGTATTGGCTTTAACTTCTGACAAGTAGATACCAAACAGAAGAGGTTCCTTCACCGAGCCCTGGGAAATTTTATTGGTGGCTGGTCTTTAGTTGAGATAGCTTCCCCTGTTTTGATCTCCTGTGTTCTGTTTTTGAGCCATTTGGTGATATGGCAGGTGATATAGGATTTTATCCCTAGTTTGGTAAGCATTTCGGTTATGCCTGAGTAGAGAATAGAGTCAAAAGGCTTGGCCAGTTCAAGGTTGGTGGTATTTACCATTTTACCTTTGTCCATTGCTTCGGTCACTTTTTCAAAAAAAGTCCATCGAGTTTAATAAGCATGATCTGCCTTTGATAAATCCAAACTGAGATGGATCCAGTGTTTTCAGGTTCCCTATGTCCATACTGATTAATTCAATGATAATTCTTTCCATGGCTTTGTATATGAGGCAGGTCAGATAGGACCATAATTGCCTGGGTCTGTGAAAGGTCCTCCCTTATGCAGAGAATAACTTTTGTTTTTCTCCATTCACGTGATGCAAACCCAGTATGGAGGCTATGGTTGAACAGCATTGTTACTGCTGTGGCTAAATTTTGCTTCATGATGTTCAGTATGCATCCATGGATATTGTCTGGACTCTTCGATGCAGTATTTTCTGCTTTTGATAGTGCTTCTAGGATATGGTCTTGTGTGATACCTGGGGGATCATATTCAGGTGTTGTGTGTGGGATAGATGGGGGGGGGGGGGTTGAGTTGAATTTCTAGAGCATAATACTGAGTCTTTGTAAATACAGACTATAGTCATACTTCATCAGGCTACACAATAAAACATTTTTTCTGTGTAACCTGTAACATCATTAGCAACTCTAGTTACATATGCATAGTAAGAATTGCAATACTGGCTACCCTAGGTCAGTTGGAAAACACCTGCAAAGGAAGAAGAACAAAACACCCCTATCTAAAAAGTTCATTTAACCAGTCTAGACTTCTGTTGACCTGCAGTTCACTGGTCACCATTTTGCCTGATGAAACCATTTTGTTCCCAGGTGATATTAATTTAGAAGTTTGATACAGTACCAGTTGAGATTAAACCGCATGAGCAGTCAGGACTGTGGTTACCCAAAATTAAGTGTGGACAGACTGCATATCTCTGTATTACATATAAAGCATTCCCAAGAAGCCCATACCATTGTTGCAGATGACTCGTACAAGTACTCGATATCAGCCCAGAAAATTCCATTTGCTGACCAGGTTATACAGAACACATCATCAGTCTAAACCAATCCCCTCGGACCCTGGAGAGCTTACAGTCAATAATTAGTAAGCCTCAGACATAATTTCAATGTACATAATATAAGCAGTGCACTGCATTTATACCATTCAAAAATAAGTAGTCCAACAGTTTGATGAAATACACTCTCCAGTTCAATCCGTGTTCTTAGGCATAACACTTGAAGTGCCTTTATCAGCTCTGCTTTGCTACAAGTTGAACAGCCTTTTACAGTTCCCTCTTATGGTTCTTGAAACTGAAACGGTAGGAAAAAGGGATCTGATTCTTCTATTCTGGAATCTAAATACAAGTAAAAACAGGGATCTGAGTATTCTGTAGTTGTATATTTAATAACACTCTGGGTGTCTAACTGTTATCACTTTTAACTCAGTTTCTGTTGCATTGCCTTGAATAAACGTTAATGCATTTTTTTATATTCTTTCTGTTATATTTGCTCGTCACATCTTTGTGTAAATGACCATTTTAAAATTAAAAGAGCCCCTTAAAAGAAGGCGCATGGCATATTACACATTCAGGTAAAATATAAATAGAGGAAAGATATGAGGTTATCATTAGCAAAAAGGTCTGAGTTACAACAACTTCAACAGGGAAACATCTAGTGAAATATAAATACTTTAAAAGTAGGAAGCTTTTATTTTCTGGCAAAAAGGATCTAGCTAATAAATAACTTCAACAGGGTGTCAGAAACCATTTACAAAACATAAAAGAGGTAAAATGGGCATAGTCAGTGGCTGAACTTTGGGAGCAAACCACCCATTGAGACAAAAATTGTTATGCAGATTGGTTTTGGCCACTAGACATCTTTAGAGACAGAATGGATCTGGAAATTACAAGTATGCTAGCTGAACAGTAAAACATTATATGATATAATGATTAGGCATAACATTTAGAGTGATGAAAAAAGATCTAAGAAATAATTAAAAACATGAATCAGACTTAATCCAAAGTAAAGACAGCTTTTGAAAGAACAGAATATTAAACAAAGGGGGATCCCCTTAAGGTGTCTGGTGGATATGATGAAGCAACCTTTGTCAAGGCATTACCCAAATGTTTTTTAAATGTTTTTTTTAAGTTGTAATATTTTTTAATTCTGTTATTTTAGCCCTAGTTATCTTTTGTTGTGTCTTAGTCTTGTATAGTAGAGGGAACAGTAATCCTTGGTTTGATCTGTAATAGTTTTAAACCCACCATGTAAATGCGTCTGTTACAGTCTGCAAAGATAAGGATCAGAAAGGACTCAAACCATCAGTCCACCCTTGTTTCTATTCAAGTAAGTTGTATTTCAAACCACCAATCAGGAAACAAAATCTAAACACCCCCCCCTCCCCAAAAATCTCTTATAACATGGGGAAATCCTATGTAAGACCAATTAGTAGTTGCAACGTCATCCATCAGAGAAAAAATAATTAAATAAGATTTTTTTAAAACTAAATATCCACACCTCCTTAAAGGAAGGTTGCTTCAAAACCAGTGGTAGAGATGTCTATCCAGTTTTAGGAATTCATGGTTCTTGAAACTATGGGAGTCTTCTGACTCAGATATCTCAGAAATTGTGTCATATTTCCATTGGCCCGATTTAAACAGTCCAATGATGTTTTAGACTCATTTGTTGGTTCTTCCGCAGCTATAGTCAAGGAGCCATCCTCTCAGCTGATGTAGCATATGTTTCAAAAAACAAACTGTTTCTTGCAAGTCACTCAACATTTTAAATTTTCTGGGTAAATGTACCCTGAATGTGGCCGGATTTAACATTCAGAACTTCGTCTTCCTCATTCTGCACTTTTGCATAGGTACCAAAAACTATGCCCGTTTGTACTGAGTCTGAATGCCATTGTCATTCTCAGAAAAACAAATTTATTTTGCTCAAATTTTACCAGGTCTCCTTAAGAAGACAAATATCTACTCCTTCAGTTTGTGTTTCATAACAAACCAAGACATGCCGTAGTTGTCAAGTAGGAATCACTAGATATGGCAAGAAATGTTGGTGTGCTTGATGAGTTTTGATTTAACTTAAATGCAACACTGTGCAGTTTGCCCACTTCTCCTCCACTTCTCCTCCACGTGTACCATAGAGTAATTACTTTTTCTTTATCAGGTATTCCGATAATATGAAGATCATTTTTCTTTGGGTCCTGTCTTCAGAATTAATTTATCTCTCCTTTACCCATTCAGATTCACCAAACTGATGCACCCACACTGCTTTTTAAGCACCTTATCTTCCTGTTGCATTAATTCAGTGGCATCAGCATGTGAACTCAGCACCTCAACCATTTTGATATTCCTTTCTTTTGCCACTGCAGTGTAATTGTCTGATTTGTTACTGACCTTGTGTGTTGATAAGACAACTTGTTCCCAAGGTATGTTCTCAGATACTGCATTCTTAACTTCTTCCAGTAAGCTATAATGCACAGCTACTGCTGTGTCATCACTGGCCACGTGATCAGTAAGCTAATCCAGTGACATGATATTTCAGGGAACTATCAGCCCGCATCTACAACTTTTTTCAGTTTTCGCCATTTATGTGATAGCTGTACTGTTACAATGTCTGTCAGAGAACATTCATACGCTTCCAGCTCATTTTGTGAAATATATTGTCATCACAGCAGGACAGCTAAACGGATATACTATCATGTGTCATTTGGCAGACACACAAACAAATACAGATAGACTTGCTGACATGACTACACAAGAGAGCTTTCTGCATCTACAGGCATGATCAGTGTGTGAACATTTTGTGCTATAAATTGTAAAATTGGATAGCTATTTCTGTAGAGAGATGAGTATGAAACAAGCAACTCAGATGCTTTGTATGTACATGCTGGTACCTGTAAGATATTATATACGAGTCAGTAGCAGTTTCTGTCCACGCATGCAATAGTCTGCCCAGCCCCAGTCAGCTGGACTTGTGTTTAGGTTTACAGAACTCATAAGTTTCATAATTTGCTGGGTTTGGTATTCAGTCACATGAAGGTTCAGACAATAAAACAACCCATTTTGCTTTTGCTGATACTAGAATACATTTTTATTACTGTGCTGGTTGTTGTAAAATTGGAGTAGATTATCCTTCTTATACACACTTTATCTTTATTTCGTCTGTGAAGCTTCTTTTGTGATTTTCCCAAAAATGTAAACAATGTGCACTCATGAAAATAGCAAAGTACATATAGTTACTAATCAGTGGTGTCATAACAGCAAGTATAGTGCAAAGCACTGATTTCTAAACTGAGTGATATTAGAAGACAAGCTGAAGTAGAATCCAGCCATCTAGTACTCTAATCCACCCTAATGCAGTATAGAGCATATTTTTTAAATCACTGATCAGAATAAAAAGACTAGGCCAGGAAAGGTGACTAAAAACTGAGTGGGCTTCAGATCTCAAATAATGTAATTCTAAAACAAAGCTAATGAATATTACTGAGATATGTCAGAAAACTTATGTTTCTCTCCCGCTTAACCTGCTGTTGTGATTGAATGAATGGGCTTGTTTATATGCAAGTGTTTATTTCACTACTGCAGAAAGTGGCAGTAAACATGTCCTTACATAGTGTATTGTGCAATGCTACAGTTTACTATGTGCAACTTAGTTTGTTGTCATTGTACAGCTGTACTAAGAAAATGTAGCCACAACAACTAGGGCACATTTTATGTGAAAGAAGGCATTCAAAACTGTGAAATGCTGTAAGCAGAATATAATGTATAATGAGCACTAATTCATCAGAGGTTTCTTAAACACCTGTGGAATGTCATACCTCTGTCAGCCTGAAACACATATTGCATTCCAGAGCATTTTCTGAAAAATAAACTTAAAAAGTGAAAAATAAAAAAATGCAAGTACTTTGTGAACAACAAACTCAATTAAGACCGTACAAATAGCAATGTTATCAGTAAGAAGTTTTCTTTAGAGTGATAATAGTCAGTGCATTCATAGTTTTTCCACAAATGTTTGCACACAAACCCAAAATTATATTTTTGCTACACTTTCTCAAATAATTGTCATATCTTAGAAACTGTGCAACTTAAAAATGTGTTGTTAGAACATTTTTGTTAACCAGACATATCTTTCACATGGCAACAAGAAATTCCTGTTTGGTGCATACTTACTGAGATATTTACAGAAATATGAAACATATGCTTAATTCCATAAAAAGCAATATCAATAACACTGAATATCTGTCAAGATGTGGAACTTACAGTGCAACTGTCTAAATTAGTTTTCTTTAACAACATCTACGGTTTCACCTGATGTCATGCAACAGTTTGCAAGTCACTTGTTTTTGAAGTATTGAGTGCATGTGGAACTATTGTTTATTTTCATAATTACTAAAAATAACTAGTAATATCTCAGGAATATTGGGATATAAATGGACCATTACTGACGACGAAGTTTCCTGAATTCCAGCGTGGCATATCATACCGTATCTCTGAATAACATGTAGACCTTGGGATTATGAAAATTTATGAATAACTGACAAACTGTGATTCATTTCTGTGCATCATAGACTAACAATATTAGCATCATTTTGTTAATACCTCCTTGCCCTTTCTAATACTGCATATTATTAGTTGGTAAATCTCATAGTAAATGAAGTCAGACCCAGTCACCATAAGGTGCTATGAGTGTGAACTGGAAGTATAAAGAAAGGTGCTGTAGGCGTGAATGAGCAACGTTCCACAGATTTATGTGCTAGAATCTACATCCTGTCTATAAATAATGACTGTGTTGTCTTTCTATTTTCACATATATGAGAAATGTAAAGTGAAATACACGATAAACTGCAGATACTGGAAAGAATTTATTCTCTATCTGAAATAACTGTATTTTAAACTTTTGCACCACAGATTGGAAATTTTACAGCTTTTTGTTTTATTGGCATATTGGCATCTGAATGTGGCGTAGTACACAGTCTGTACATTTTATAAATACAATGAATCATAGAAGCGTTGTTAAACAATGCTTATGATTGTAACCAACATCAGAAACATACAAGAAAAAAGCTCCAACTCTTACCCAGCCGGTTTGTTTTCATTTAGCAGCTTGGGCACCTGTTAGAGCAGGTGTATGGAGGAATGACAAGGAGTAATAGACCGGTGAGGACAGAGCCACTCTTGTAGTCTGAATGGGGACTAGGGCTCAGAATGGCAGGCAGGCTAGGCTTAAAGTGGGTTTGGGGGAATACTGCAGCTTTGGGAGATGGGTAGAGTCACTCCTAGTCCATGCACAATTGCTGGTATTAGTCTAAAAAGGAAGCACCAGTACATGGTAAGTAAGACCACAACTGTTGACAAGTCATGCTATCACCTTCTTCCAGGGGAGTTCTGAATTTTTTGGCCTACTTATGTTCCCGACTTCTTCTCCATGTCACATGGTACACTCAGGAACTGAGACCCAAGCTGCTAACTGAACCCAGGGGCTGTAGTCTGGACTTTATCCCTCTATGGCACTACCGCTACACATATACGGTTATTTTCATTTAATTATGTCACAGATCAGTATTTCATTGGTTTCTTCATTTCTGCTGTAGACATCAGAGAAGTTTTCCTTTCATACGGATGGTTTAGATTAAAGTGTGCATTCTTAGAGATTACACTTTGCTAATGTCAAAACCAAAAATATTTGTGCTAGTGATTGGACTGTCTATAGAGCAATGAAATTCACTAACTGTAACTTCTCCATTTGCCATACTAATAACAATATCAGACCAATGTAACTCGCTCCTCCAAGCTTATAGCTAAATACCATGCTGTTTCATTTTGATAATTTATCCAAAAATGCCATTGCCAGTTGTATGCAGTTGAATAATGTGTTCAATAATTTTGTTAACATGTCCAGTACTAATCAAACAATGTATTTGCTTTTGTTTTATTTGAAACCCAGGATGACATTGGAGCGTATAAGTTACAAAACAGATTCCTTAATTCTGAACTGTACCAAGTGACCAAGTTATGGAGAAGCACTGCAGAACAGGAAAGAAATCTGATAATGAAGGTAAATGCCCAGAAGTGAGAGACAAGTGCTTTCTCTTGCTATAGTGCTTACTCTGCTGTTGCATTTTGTTATGGAAATTAACATTTCTCATTTCCTAATGTTTTCTTTTCAATGTCCTCACATTTAAGTTTAAGGAGCTCTTCTGAAAAGTGGTTAGGAGATAAAAGATGCTTGTTAACTGAAATTGAAGGTTAACCCCATAGAGTACCAGTAATACAACAGTTTTTCCAGTGCTGCTTTTTCATCTGTACTTTGGAGTTCATTTCTTCAATGCCTGTTTTCACTTCTGCTGTAGCTGTGATCTGTAGTGCTGAACAGTGTGGTACACTTGCACCTGCCTAATTAAATGTGTAGGAATTTTGCACATCACTTTCACACAGAAGGGCAAGGTGGTAAGATCTTTTCTCACTCAGCAGGGTGACCGTTTCCCACCTCTCTAGATTTCACAGTATCCCAGTTAAGTAAGTCTGGGTATAGGGTAGTGATGAGCAAACAGGAAACAGTTTGTGGAAGGCAGTGGTATTCAGAAAGAGTGCCTGTCTTATTTATTGTGTAGGACTAGACTGATGAAAAAAGGCCCACACCATCTTGGGCTGCACTCTTATTACCAAACGTAGTTTTCATTTATGGTAAGTAGTCTTGTGTGGTGTCAGTGGCATTGCCCTCCTGCTCCACAGACGTATTTACCACTTATCATCCATATCCTGCCAAGTGGAAAGCTAAGCACTCATCCGTGCATTATGCCTCTTTCATAACTTGCTCCCTACTTCATAGGCAGAAACCTTTCCTTGTTTAACAGTGAGCCTGCATCTATGGTGCTGTAAAAATAACTTGTGCCAAGTGATAAAGTCTCTTCCATCTAGTGTAGCATAGAAAATAATGTTGGCCAGTTGTTTAGGTGCACTAGGTTATACAAAGTTAGAATCAGTTGCTACATTTAGGTTCCAGACCATGTAATACTTAACTCTGTGAAAGGATGCAGGGTACTAACCAAGTCTCCTTATGCATTTATTAATTAGAAGGTAAAGATTCAGTATAAAATAGCAAATGTCAAGATAAACTCCCTATAAATTCCCACAGAACTGACCCAAACAATTTTTGCTTTGGCAAGGATCATAAAAAGAATATTAAAAAATTAAGTCACAATAATATGCATCTATTACTTATGTACATGTAGCTAAGAAACATTTCAAACATTGCTTACTATCCAAGAAAAAGCAACATTAAGTTCACTAGCCCCATCTGATAAATAAACGATTGTGTATTAAACTATTAAATATGCATTAACCGTAATTGTAACTAAAAAACAGATGTGTATGTTACAGTGATTTATTTTCATAAAAATAAATGTTACTGCATTCAGATATTCCAACATAAAAGTTTAACAATAAATAAGGGTATGCTTAAATGAAAAATAGTTACTTTTACCAACTGTTATCCAGAAAATATCATACGTTTACAAAGTTGTTATAAAATATAAGTTTTAAACCTAAAAAAAAACTTAATCAGGGTTGCAGTATGTTAACTGAATTAAGAGAAACATTGTATAAATATAGATTACAGAGCCATTCAGGAGGCTATAAATTAGCTGTGTGGAGATGGTGTAGCTCTTTTCCGTGAACTCCAAAACCTGTTGGAATACAACCACCATCACTCTTACAAAACAAAACATGATAGTGGCTGCCGTTGTTCTGTTGCATGTGTACAATGCAGTAGGCTCAAATCTATGTTGCTGCTGCTGATGATGATAGACCTTGGCCAAGGAGAAGGGTGTTCAGACCCATTTACCATATCATGGTCTTCACAATATTGAAATAGTATAGCGATAAACAATTGATAGGGAAACACTACAGGAACGCTGCAGCCTCTGCCGCCCCCTGCCTTAGACCAAGGGGAAATGGAGGAGAACCTACACCAGTGGAAACTAAGGTATGTGTAGCAGTATTGGCTACTGGGATGATATAGTGGGGGTGTCACAGGCCTGCACCCCTAGAATATTGTACCAGTGTCTTAATGCTGTGCTAGAACATGCAAGGGACTATATCTGTTTTCCATGCACACCAAAGGAGAGAGCAAGAAGAATGGAGGAATTGTATGCTGCATCACACTTCCTTGAAGTTTTGTAGGCTGTAAACTGCACTCACATAGAAATAAAAGCCCCACCTGATAATCAGGGAAGGACATACATCAGCAGGAAGGGGTTCTACTCATTCAACTGCCAGGTTGTCTGTAAGGCCTGAGGGATCATCCTCAATGCATGTGCAAGCAGTCCAGATTGTTGGCATGACTCACACATCTGGCACACACCACAGCTTTACATAAGGTTTGCTAGGGGTGATGTTCCACAATGCTATCTACTGGATGATACAGGTTATGAATTGCAACTGTGACTCATGACACCCATCAGAAATGCACACCCCGCACAAAAGAAGGATACAATGATGCCCACACTCAAACTAGAAACATCCTGGAGTGTGTGGAATGCTGAACTCCCAGTTCTACTGGCTAGATACATCAGGGGGTGCCCTGCAGTATGACCCATGCACCTGTGCAGAAGTTCTTAGTTTGTGCCAGGTTCCACAGTATCATCTTGTGGAAACAGTAGGGGGCAGGACTACACATTCTTTGACAACAGGCACCTTCAGTATATACAGACGAAGATTCTGAGGGAAAACCTCCAGCTGCAGAGGTGACCAGCAGATGTGGGCATGCACAGTATACCCTTGCCGTGGCTAAGAGGCAAAGGATAGCACACACACCACTTAAGACTCAAAGGTTAGCACACACACTCAGCAGCTAAGAGGCAAGTGATAGTATACACATTCACCAACAAATGAATGCACATAACAACCTAAGCATGTACAAATATTAAAAGAGAGATGACATCTGATATCCACCAACTTTACTTAACCATGTAATGTCTGTGTATGTTTAGCATCAAACAGAGACAGCCCCAAAGCACATGACTTGTAACTGCAGTAATGCCAAGGTAAGTGTGGAACATGTATTATACAAACAAGTGTATAAGAAAATAAACTATGCACATACTGATAGTCATAAATGTACTCAATCAGGACCTGTGTGAAGTGTCCTTCAGCGAACAGGAATGATAATCTACAATATAAAAAACAAGCAATCTCCGTGGTATCCCCGAAGTCTCAAAACAACCCACTAAAGTGTAGTGGGTCCAAAAACAAAACAGTGTAAAAAACTACTCTGTGTGGAAGATTTTCAGTCCATATATTTCTAGTTAATTACTATAGATTAATCAGATCAGACAATAGTAGTAGAAGTAGTGAACATAAACTCGTCTTAAGTCAAAACAAATCAAAAAGTAATAATAGAAAATATATAATTGTACAGCATTACTAAGTATTTGAAAGTAATCCAAGCAAGGCAGGCAGTCTGTTTCCAGTCGAAAGTCCTTTATTAAGTAATAAACTTAATAACTTAATAAAAGATTTTCAACTGGAAACAGGCTGCCTGCCTTGCTTGGATTACTTTTGAATACTTAGTAATGCTGTACAATTATATATTTTCTATTATTACTTTTTGTTTTGTTTTGTTTGACTTAAGACGAGTTTACGTTCGCTACTTCTCCTACTATTGTCTGATCTGATTAATAATCTACAATATACTGGTATGCATTGTACGCAATAACTAGCATCAAGCCGATCACTTACCCACTGTACACAAAATCAGCAGAACAATTATATCAGCAATTTCACAAGTATAGCAGTAAGCTGGAATGCAGACTCACTGATTTGAATGCATGACTAAAAATACTAACTAAAAAAAGTCTTCCAAAATAAGTGTTTAGAAGAACATCCAAAATCCTGTTGTGTAATGAATGTGCATTTAATCAACATGGTGAGAAGGACTCTCTTAGCTGTCCACTCTGTGCATCAGACATATTAGCAACCATAAGTCAAATCCAAATGAATATAGGACATGGCACAGTCATCATCATTTGCACAGTTTTTTTTTTTTTTTTTTTTTTTGGGGGGGGGGGGGGCAGTAGGCCAAGACTGGCACCAAAGTAGTGAGTGTGTGTGAGAGTAAGAAATGCAGAACATTCAGTAAAAGAGAAAGTATCTCAGGGACACTAACAGGGGATGTATCACAATCAGTATTAAGGTTTTCTTAGCTTGTGTGTGTGTGGGCTGGTATGGGCGGCTTTTGTAAAATGGGTGTGTGTCTGCATGAACACAATCAGGCTCTATGGACACGTGCATGCTGGCCCTATCCCAGCAGACATTCCATCATAGACACTGTCTGATCCATTGTATCACTCATCCTATCCAGTGAGTCGCGCACACAGTTGAGATAGTCATGCACGTCAGAATACACCATGTTTTAGGACTTGTACAGTCTCTTCTGCTGCCCTAGTGGAACTTGCCAGTGTTTCCATGATAGCCCTATACATACATCTGGTGGCATGTAATGACACAACAGTATCAGGAAGAGGATAGATAGTAGGCCTCCTTCGAGCAGCTGTAGCAACCCTCCTGTGTGGTGCTATGTCCTCATGATGGCTATAGGCTGACTCCACCAGCTCTGCAGCTGGAGTAAAAACAGTACCCTCATATACCGTGTCACCTGCAACTTGTCCTATATCTGAGGCCTCAGTGGAATAGGTATGTATAGGCATGCTGAAGTGTCTGAAATAAGGCCAGTGGATATATGAACCACAAGTTTAGTGTCAGACTGAGCCTCTGCACCCTCTGACTGTGCCTCTTTATCACCACCATCATCATCGTCAGTGGCTACCAATACTGTGACATCAGGTGGTATGAGTTTTACACTGCCACTGTCAGGATCACCTGTGATAATCAGTAAACACAAGAAGGAGAGAAATAGTGAGTGGAAATGATACAAACCTGGTTCTGTACTGTCATGTTAAACAATTTCAGATCTTAAAGGAATAAAATACTTTTTGCTCTCTCCTCAGACTTGTATCTAAGTAATGGTTATTTCTAATCAAAGAAAGTTTGTGCTTGCCATCTGCCGGTTGTCTTTCATATGATTATTTTGATGTCTGTATAAAATGGGGAAGGCAGTAGAAAAGGATAATAATTATGACAATGCAAATGACACAAGGACAAGAGAATAATGCTTTGCATGCCTTCCCCTTCAGAAATATCTCCGTATCAATCAGATTGACTCCTCAACACAATCTCTATTGAATTTGTCTCTCTTCTAAGGCATATGTCTCAATATTTTCAGATGTAGAAGTAGTAACGCATAAAGATGTCTAGAATAGCATTAAATACCTTAGATACATATATACAGTGGCTATAAAAAGTTTACACACCCCTGTTAAAATGCCAGGTTTTTGCTATATAAAAAAATGAGAGCACAATAAATCATTTCAAAACTATTCCTACCTTTAACGTGACCTATAACCAGTACAATTCCATTGAAAAACAAACAAATCTGTTGGGGAAAAAAATATAAAAAATAAAAAATGTACAATACGCTGGTTGCATAAGTGTGCACACCCTCAAACTAATACTTTGTTGAAGCACATTTTGATTTGATTACAGCATTCAGTCTTCTTGGGTAGGAGTCTATCAGCATGGTATATTTTAACTTGGCAATGTTTGCCCACTGTTACTTGCAAAAGCTCTACAAATCTGTCAAATTTTGAGGGCATCACTTGTGCACAGCCCTCTTCAGGTCACCCCACAGATTTATTCTATTGGATTTAGGTCCGGGCTCTGGCTGGGCCATTCCAAAACTTTAATTTTTTTCTGGTGAAGCCATTCTTTTGTTGATTTGGATGCATTCTTGAAGTCATTGTCATGTTGAAAGGTAAAATTCCTCTTCATCTTCAGCTGACACCTGAAGGTTTTGAGCCAAAAGTGACTGGTATTTGGAACTGTTCATAATTCCCTCCACTTTGACTCCCAGTTCCAGCTGAAGAAAAGCAGCCCCAAAGCATGATACTGTCACCACCATGCTTCACCGTGGGGATGGTGTTCTTTTGATAATGCGAAGTGTTGTTTTTGTGCCAAACGTATCTTTTGGAATTGTGGCCAAAATGTTCAACCTTGGTCTGATCAGACCATAGCACATCTTCCCACATACTTTTGGGAGACTTGATGTATTGTTTTGCAAATTTTAGCCGGGTGTTTTTCTGCGTAAGGAAAGGCTTCAGTCTTGCAATCCTATGCCATAAGCCAGACATATAGAGAATACAGGAGATTGTTGTCACATAGTACACAACCAGTATTTGCCAAAAATTCCTGCAGCTCCTTCAGTGTTGATGTAGGTCTCTTGGCAGCCTCCCTGACAAGTTCTTATCTTGTCTTTTCATCAATTTTGGAGTGACAACCAGTTCTTTGCAAAGTCACTGTTGTCCCATATTTTTTCCACTTTTTGATGACTGTTTTCACTGTGTTCCATGGTATATCCAATGCTGTGGAAAATTTTTGTACCCTTCTCCTGACTGAAACCTTTCATAAATGAGATCCATTTGATGCTTTGTAAGCTCTCTGCAAACCTTGGCTTTTGCTGTAGCAGGCACCTGAGTAAAGAGAAAATCCTACTAGGACAGCTAAACTTTATTTGGGGTTAATTAGAGTCTCTTTAATTGATGGCAGGTGTGTACCCAAGAAGACTGAATGCTGTAATTAAATCAAAAGGTGCTTCAACAAAATATTAGTTTAAGGGTGTGCACACTTATGCAACCAGGGAATTGTATGTTTTTTATTTTTTATATTTTTCCCCTAACAGATTTGTTTGTTTTTCAATTGAATTGTACAAGTTATAGGTCACATTAAAGGTGGGAAAAGTTTTGAAATGATTTATTGTGGTCTCATTTTTATATCACAAAAACCTGGCATTTTAACAGGGGTGTGTAAACGTTTTATATCCACTGTGTATACACATTATATATATCAGTACAAAAAACTTGAACACAAAGTGCTCATTTCAGACTGTACCCAGGCTAAGGACCCACCCAAAGAAACATTAATGTATTAACATTACATCCACTATGTTAACATTTCTGCAATGACAACAGCAGTTTTGTAATTGACTACTGGATTGCAGGATTATTAATGACTAGGCAAAAATCCAAAGTCCAACTACCCAATTTCCTTTGGTCTCTCCGCTGTTCTAGAAATGGACAATGGACATCTGAAAACCCTAGCACCTCCAGTAGCTACACATGCACAATCTCTTTAAGTCAATAATCAACACAATACAGTTGTCTGCAGTAAGTGCTGAAATTTCAGTAGCAAATGATAACATAATACTGTGATGTAACCATACTAACTTGGAATCCACATCACAAACTGACATATATGTAGTATACCAGCAGTCAATTTTTAAAATTGTATACATGTCAAAATTATTTTTCTATTGCATATTGAAATACATTCAAAATAGGAATGTGTAAGCAGCTTATGAAAAGGACAAACATACCTTATGCAATAGTGCAGTAATTTGTAGAACAATCTCCTCCAAGTAACTAGCAGTAATGCTCTGTCTGTATCCAGTCATTATCCCTTCCTTCCACTTCCATAGCTACACCATTGCTTTTCTGTTGTGTAGATTCAGCCCTCAGAGCACTAAGATGCAAATGAGTTGTGAAATTATTAGCATTCCTGAATACCAAAAAAAAAATCACATAGTGTAGAGGCTATAAGCAATGGTATAAGTAGCTACACAATTGCATGCTCATGCCCTAGGACTGCAGGGAGGAGCATTAACAATCATTAGCCTCTAATGGCTTGGAAGTGTTACTGATTGTTCTGACTGCAACAACAAGCAGTACTGAAATGACTCTTCTCTCTGAAGTGTGTGTATCATGCAGAATAGACTTGAAATAAAATATGTAGGCACATTGACAGCTATGAGAACAACCTTAACAATGATATCCTTTTACTACAAAACACCTAGGCTGTACTACACATTGATGCAAGTAAATGTCTATGACATTTCATTTCTGTAGTTAAGCTGAGAGGAGGGGAAGATGCTCAGAAAATAGAGAATACATAGCTGGTAGTGCTGACAACCTGACATTAATATGGTGTGTGCTATTATAGGTGTAAAGTGTTTGTCAATATCACATTGCTTAAGACATCTTCCAACAAATGAGAAAGGAACATTTTCTGATACTGTGTTGGTGGCAAAGAGGGATACAAATCACAATTTAGCATGTGTTGTTATTGCACTAAATTGAGGGTTCATATCCTGATAGTGTGCTGTTTGACAGAGTTAATGCATATTTTCTGAGCATATGATCAGCTCGTAACATGCACTGATCTAGGAAACTTCACAATCCTGCATTTTTATTGTTATTCCCTGATATGTATTACTACTGACAATATTTTTCCTCATTTGCATGCATTTTGGCAGAGGTCATTTTGGTCTGACATTGTTTTGAAGCAGAGAACACGAGTCTACTACCCAAGGTACAAACTGAGAAATTTAATTTGGCATGCCACCAGTAGTGCATTTTAAAGTGGCACAGGTGCACTTTGCTACAGCACTCTGAACACCAATAAGAAAATAAATTCTACATCACATCTAAGTATCATTGTAGCATATGGGTTAAATGAAATGATTTTAAAGAAATAATAAAGAGGATACAGGATTTGAATCCAATCTGAAGCCATATGCTGCTTGGAATGTTTGCAGCAGATGTGAAAATGCAGCTTGTGTTTTGTTGTGTGGAACATAAATTGTTATATGTGTTTTTTTTTGCCTGTGGAATTTCAGCACTACTTAGAGTGCAAACAGGGCTCATATTTGAAGGAAAGAGTTAAAAATGTCATTTCTGTAATCTTAATTAGTGAATGCAGTTTTGTCACTGCTGTGCACTACTACTAATGAGTGAGTGAGTGATGTGCACATGATGTTTCTGTGGCAGAAGCTGTAAATGCAGTGATTTTGGCTCCTTGACAGAGTTGATCTGGGATTCATATCCATGTTGTGTGAAGCAAATGTAGAAATTATTACTCCAGATTTATGATTTACTTTCATCGGAACTTCATATGCTTTTTTTTTCTGTTTCTTGCCTTGTGCACTTACTTGCACTTGCTGAGCAGTGTGCAATTAAGCTTACCTGCTTAAGGAAAAAAGTGGCCCATAAGAAAGCCTTCACTTTTTTCCCCATTTGTGTGGACATTGCCATAGCACATTAGTGCTGAGTGATTGTGAATGGCCGTTCATGTCCTATGGCAAAACCTAGTCAGTTGTTACCATCACCCAAAGTACGCCAGTTCTTCTCACCCAAAGGTGCTTAAGCATGCCCTTCTATCTGAATACCGAGTAAAGGTACAGTGAAGGAAATGATTGGCAACAGTTTCTCTAACAGACCTTTGACTAGTGAATGTAGCCAGGTGCAACATTCTCTGTGGAGTGTTGACATAAATAAGTTGAATAAGATTCATTTTTGACCATACCATTAAGTGTTCAGTTCCAGTTGTATATTACATTATTTCTTACTGTGATGTCGTACATCTATAACATGCTTCATGACACACATCTTACTTTTTATCTGGTTAAGCATTTGCCAACTCATCCATCACCATAAAGAAGATTTAGAAAATCACCCTTATTCTATTCATGTCTTCATCAGGTTTTGCCTGTCCTACAGCTTCTTTGTTCCGATAGCCATCAGTTACTGATTCAGTGCATGACAGATGAATACTGAAGACACACCATAAAGATGTGCATTAATGAGCTATAACACCACCTTTTCATATGTGCTTGTACATCTGTCTCTGTTTTCACCCCTTCTCATTCTCATTTGTACTGTTGATTATTTGTTAGGCTGATTGATGTAAATCTCATGTTATGGCATTTTCAGACTGCCATTACTTTGCTGAAGAATAAAACCTACATCTTCCATTGACTGAATAGTTTATTGTTATCCCTTCAAATGTGTGATTTTGTATATATGTGAAGTATGTGAAGAAGGATTTCCTTGGTGGGGTGATGGGATAATGATCAAGTCTATAAACTTAAATTTTCGTCTTGACAATGGTTCGAATCTAGCATTAGGAAAAACTCTTGCTGCCTGTTTTTATAAGTGTCTTTCCTGTGAATGTGTTGTCAGTGTATCTGTCATAAGCCCCTTCTGCTTTATCATTTGTAGTCTTCAGCATTTGTGTGAGGTTTGGCAATGAGCAACTGTAGTATATGATGTTAAATGGCATTTCAAGTGTTATTGCAAAATGTGGTTGAGTTTTTGCTTTTAACTTGTGGTTTCCCCATGGAGAATGTCCCATATGTAGTAGGTATAAAAGATTATTCCAGTAGCCATTACTGATGCAATTTGGCCAGGCAACCTGTTTATGATAGCCATTCCTAATGATTCTTAAAGTCCTGATAAAAATTATGATAATCATATTCTGACACTACTTGTGAAATGATGCACATACTAGATTCGAACCCTGCTTTTTCATTTAGCTCAGTGAGCTTACAACTTGTGCCACACAGAAAGCTAGGCTGACAGATGGATTTTCTCCACTAAGTATTGTCCAGAGTGCTTGTTGCCAGCTACACATCTCCACTAAGCTGCTTTTTGCTATAGAAGGCAAACCAAATGAATTTTTTTTCACTTTTTCTTTCAGTAGAGAACTCACAACCTAATTTTGCACAAATGGGGAGGCAAGCAAAACACTTCATTTTTGAACTGGGCTTTGGCTGTGACATGGAAATGTGTAACACAGTATACAAATCATATACACGTGCAATATGTTAAGCTAAAATAGATCTGTTGTGAATGTAATTGGAATCACAACATTTTCCTCTCTGATTCTTATTTGTGCAAACATTGGCAAGGAGCACCACTGAACACTGGTACTTCACAGTTCAAGTTCAAAATGTCAAAATATAGTCACACATGTGCTAACACTTTGCCAACATCTGTGCAAATATGTTTTTCAGCATTGTGCATTAATAAGAGATTTTCAACAAAAGTATTGTTACTAGATTAATGAATAAAATGACAGAACTGAACCAACATGGTTAAAAATAATGAAAGGGGTCTACTCCTCTGCAACATAACGCCGGTGCAGAGTGAGTGTGGCTCACATATAGTCAGACTTGTGGCATGTGGGTCTAATACACTTGTGTGTAGATTGTTTCAGTACATAGGTAGGGAGTTCATCTAAAATAATGGGTGTCTGTAAGTGTGTCTTTCTTCCTCTTAATGTGCAGAGCAGGCTGCAAATACATGTATGAGGTATATGTATACAGTGTGCTTGTGCTGAGTGACCACTTTTAACAGAAACATGAAGGTAATAGGCAATGGTGATGTCATCCATTGAAATGTGCAGTGTCACAGTTCAGCAACCCTTCATTAGCCCATGATGTTAGCTATATAGTTCAAATCCTGATGTCACTGCTTACAGTCAGTTTACATGCTGTTAACAGTGTTGTCACTCACATGTTCATGTGTAGATGTTGCTTCCTATTACAAAAGTTTATTCTACATTTCTTTTGGAAAGGCTGCATTAAGGACTGATGCTGTTATTTGAATAGGTTGTCATTCCATAGCAGTTGTAGTGAGGCACCTCCTCAGTAGAGAGGACATGAGCCAATGTAATGTGTGTTGTTGCTTGAGTAAGGCATTTGCTCCAATATGGACTTATATCTTCATTGGACATAATTGCTGATGTGAAGTTGTTCTATCTCGCCATTCATTCTTTACTGATGGGTTTGGAGCTGATCCCTTGGCTCCGAGTCAGCCAGTTGCAAAGCTCGTGGTCTTCAAATAGCTCAAGGCCAAGTCCCTATCCCATGATATACCTAGTGTTACCCCAGATCTAGTTTGCCGCTGCATTAGCTCGGGCAAGTAAAGCTGCTTTTTCATTCCTTACTTACTTAATTATATTGATAATTAGATAGTTTTAGATAGTTTTAAATAGTTTTATAAAGCTCTTATAGCTTTTTGGTGTGTTTACCTGTATTATATTCCCTTCCCATTAATGTGCTTTAAAATTTTAGTTGTCCTCTTGTTTTAGGCCTAGTTTAAAAAAAAATTGTGATGATTACAGTGTGTTTATTCAGTGACCTTTGTCACAGTTTATACTTAATAGTTAGATAGTTATAGTTGTAGCTATAGTTATTTGCTGTGTGGTGTGTTTAGCCTTACATTTTTTTTAGAAAAAGGCTTGGATTAATAGTTACTGTTGAAGTTTTATAGTTTAAAGAAAACAGGCGCTGAATAGAAAGAAATCCAATAAAAAAACACAACGCGTTGGAGAAAAAGAACTTTATCAAAATAGCAAAGCTTTCGGGTGAAACCCTTTCTCAATACTGAAACAATTACATTCAAGACATCACTTGTTTTAAATAAGAGCCCACAAGTCACATGATAGCAGCCCATGTCATGTGACCAAAACACAAAATCCATACTATACATATAAAATGCATAAAAAATGCATCTCATAATTTAATACAATACAGCTTTATAAATACACGTCATAATTTAATGCATTGCAACTTCATTAAAATAGGTTTAAGACTTATAGCAGAGTTGAGGCCAGGTGGATGATCCGCTGCTAATCGTAATATACACTCATACTCTCTAGTCTCAAGGATATTATTGATGTCCCCACCCCTAACAGAAGATAAAACAATATCTATAACTCTAAACCTAAACTTATGTTCAACTCCACATAGTTGTGTATGTTTAAATAAGGCATTATTTATATTTTCCCTCCTAATCTCAGATTTGTGTTCAATTATCCTATCCTTTAACTTATGTGTAGTCTTACCTATATAGAATGAAAAACACTTTATACAAGTAGCCATATACACAACATTAACTGTGTTACAATTTGCCATAACATTAAACTTGTAGTTCCTATTAGTAGTAGGGTGAATATAAAAAGAGGAAGCTGGAGTTTCAACAGTGTCTGCGCAACAAGAACAATTCAAACACTTAGAGGTACCAAAACGAGTAAGACCAAGAAAATTCATACTTGCACCAATTTTAGCCTTGTCACCATCACAGCATATCATTTTTTTCAGAGCAGAACTGGACACCACCATCACACTAAGGCTTCCAATAGAAAGAGTCTTTCTTCTTCATCAGCATGTCAGCATTCTGATATCCAAAGACAAAGCACCAGCATCAGAAGTTCTGAAATTGTTAGGCCTGATGGCAGCAGCAATTCTAGCCATACCTCTAACTTGTATGCACATGCGGATGCTACAATGGCGGTTGTTCACTCAATGGTCTTACCAAGAGCTTCCCATGTCTCACAAGATAATGATCACAAATTCCTGCAAAAAGGATCTTCAGTGGTGGTTGACCTCAGTTCATGTCACGATAGGATGTCCATTTATACTACCCCCTCCAGCAGCCACAGTGACCATGGACACTTCCCTGATAGGGTGGGGGGAGATTTTCAGGGAAAGACAGCCCAAGACACATGGACCAGTCAAGAGACGCATCTGCATATCAATGTCCTAGAGATGAGAGCAGTACTTTTGGTGTTGCAGTACTTTCAGAATTCTCTTCCTCTGGGTACGATTGTGATTCAGACAGACATGTCAGTGGTCTGGTATTTGAACAAACAAGGAGGAAACGGGTCTTACCCCCTTTGTCGTGAGGTTCTCAGAGTATGGCAGTGGGCTATTTCCACCCAGCACTTTCCATTGACAATGCACATCCTGGGTAAATCCAACGTGATAGCAGACAAGCTGAGCAGAGCAATCTTGTTGCCCCACGAGTGGTCCCTCAAGAAAGAAATAGCGGACAAGATATTCCATAGGTGGGGCTAGCCTTGCTGCAACCTTTTTGCTAATCACATGAACAGGAAATGCAGAAGCTACTTTGCCCTGACTTCCCCTCAGGGAGAAGCCCCAAGGGATGCACTCGTACACGATTGACCTACGGGTCTCCTCTATGCATTTCCACCAATCCCGTTGATACCCAAGTTTCTACAGAAAGCAAAAACCCTGGAAAGAACCATCTTTCTAATAGCCCCTCATTGGCCTCGTCAGATTTGGTTCCCCTTCCTTTTACTTCATCTTTTGGAGGAAATTGGATTCTGGACCCAGTTCCAGACCTTCTGACGCACTCGTCGGGGGAACTTTATCCCTCTCTGCAGTCCCTGAAGCTGACAGCTTGGCTGCCCCAATTCCCCTTATAGCCAGGTTCCATAACCTTTCTAATGAGATGAAACAAATTCTCTTATCCTCTCATAAATCTTCTATGAGGAAGCTATATCTTATCAAAGGGAAAACATTTTCTATATGGGCTTCTAAAAGCAATATTGATCCTTACCATGCCCCTATGGCCTCCATTTTAGAGTTCTTGACTATGCTTTTCAACAAAGGTGCTGCAGCAGCAACAGTTCATCTTCAACTGGCTGCTATTTCCAGTTTTCATCTTGGATTCGAAGGATTGAATATAATGTCACACAAGTTATCCAAAGCCTTTCTCAAAGGGAACTTTCATATTAGACCACCTATGAAATCTCCCTATTCTCCATGGAATCTAAATTTTAAGCTTTCCCGCATAATTCTTCCACCATTTGAACCAGCTTCCTCATGTGACCTCAAATTTTTGTCATGGAAAACCATCTTTTTAGTAGCTATTACTTCTGCCCGCAGAGTGTCAGAGCTTCAGGCTTTATCCATCAAGCCTCCTTATTTGATATTCCATGCTGACAGAGACTGACTTAGAACAAACCCCTCATTCTTGCCCAAAGTTTGCACTGAAACTAATCTGAACCAAATTATTGATTTGCCAGTCTTCTTCCCCAACCATTCAAACAATTTAGAGTACATGCTGCACAAACCTGATGTTCACAGACAGCTCAGATTTTATTTGGATAGAACAAAAGATTTCAGGAAATCAGACCAGCTTTTTGTTTCATTTCCAGACTCCAGGAAGGGTAGACCAGTGGCTAAAACAACTCTCTTTCTAAATGGTTATCTGATTATATCACCTTTGCTTATTCAGCTGCTAACATGCCTTTACAGCATAAAATTAAGACTCACTCAACCAGAGCTGTTTCTACATCCTCTGCTTTTTATGCCAGACTTCCTATTGATAACATTTGCGCAGCAGCCACTTGGTCAAAATCTCATACCTTTATCACTCATTACAAAGTTGACAAGGGCTCCAGGGACAGGGCATCCTTTGGATCCACGGTCCTGAGAAATATACTCCCATGAGCCACCCGAGGTTGATGGTGCTTGGGACGCTACCCTTCAGTAAAGAATGAACGGCAAGAAAGAACAACTTTACATAAAGAAGTTATGTACTTACCATACCATTCCATGCGAGTTGTTCATCTCACCTTCATTCTTATGTCCCTCCCTTCTACCCCTTCCTGGGCTGTTAGATGAGCAAGATACTGGATCCATCCTGGTTGCTCAATCTTTCTGTACCTTCTCTTGGGAGTGAAAGAATGACATATGGTATTATTATACACAGCAAACAAGATCTGAGGTAACTCTAGGTGCATCACGGGATAGGGACTTGGCCTCGAGCTATTTGAAGACCTCTAGTTTTGCAATTGGCCGACTCGGAGCTGAGGGATCAGCTCCAAACCCATCAGTAAAGAATGAAGGTGTGATGAACAGCTCACATGGAACATTATGGTAAGTACATAACTTCTTTTTCTACCATCACAGTGACAACAGCAGAGGGCTGCAGGTGTATTTGGGTATACCTAGTGTCAGGCAGTGTTGTCTGACATACAGCAAGATTTTTTCTAAATAATTACATGGGCACTTATTCCTTGATTCATTCACATGATGTAATGCTTTCACATAACCACACGCACGACAATTGGTGATGTATATATACTACAGCAAATTCATTGATCCCACTATGGTGCTGATTTTCTCATTGGTTAGGCAAGTGCTCCAAACCAGCACTGAGTGACTGTAAGTATTTGTGTCCTTAACTGTTCTGCAACAAAGACGTCCCACACAATTATACTTTGTACTTTGAGTGACAGAGACCTCCCCCTTTCATTTTTAGCAGATAAAAATTATGGTCAAATAAAGTACAGCTAATTGAAGGACTTCAGATAATTGGAGTTCAACTGCTGCGATAACTGTTGCACTGTGATGCATGTGATTAATAGCCATATTTTTATTTGGAGGAATTTTAGAGCTTGTTGCTCAATTCTAGCATAGGGTTTAATTTGTATGAATGTACTACATCACACAATAACCATTACATCACAACAGTCTTATCCCTTGATATGCTGCATGGACACATGTGAATGTAGCTTTGGATTTCATGGCAGTTTGTTCTGACACTGCCATGGTGAGAGTGCTACTGTGGCACATCATGCATTGAGTCCTGTGGGTGTACACAAGCGTGCTCCATTTCTTGGGTGGTATGTGTACAAAGAAACCTTCCTTGACCACATAACATTGTTATAGGACTGATCACAGTTCTGTGCACATCATCATACTCATTTAATTGCCATCAGTCTGACATGCTGATATGACATTAATTATGAGAAAGCCCTTCTTAATTCACACATTAATTTCATTTGTTTGTGACAATACAAATAGCTACCTCCTGAGGCACATGCCAACAATACACATTTCTGGGGAGTACACTGCATCATAGTGTAGTAATTACATGTGTTCTTAACTGTCAGCATGATAACTGTGTCAGGCAGGAATGCCTTAAGGGTATTATATATGTCACACTGTGCTCCCATATTTGTAACATTCATTCAGATATCACGTAATCCCCTCTGTTAGAATGTTAATTTGTGTAAATGTCACATCCTATAATATCATGTCTGCTTTTATTTACCTATATTTGCTCAGGAAGTGTGACCACCTTTAATTATTGTGGAATACATACTGCAAAATTTTATAATTACAAAATTGTCTTTGTGGTGTAAGTACCGTAACATCATTTTTTTTTACTATAAGTTGAACAGTTAATTTCCCTGTTATATATTACTGCATATATCTCATTAATTTCTCTGCACATTGTCCTCTGTAAACTTCACCTGTCTGGTAAACCATCTATTGTAGTGCCCTTGCTGTTTCCCCTCCTATCTTATTATGTCTGTATTCACATGTTTGAATTATGTGCACATTACACTCGGCGCACTTTCCCTGCCTGATGCAGCTTGCATTATTTGTCCTATGTAGCTTTTCATGCTGTCTGCATAAGTACAAATACAGGTTTGCCCATAGGAAAGCTTGTTTGGTTACTGTGTGTGCTCATGCTACTCAACATATCTTTCTGCCCGCCAGCACTGTTGCTAGCCATGTAAATGTGCTTATGTTGGTATAAGCATGATGAGCAGCACACATATGCAATTAGTGCTGTCACTCATTGCACTAACACGTATACATCATGTAAGCTTTGTGAAAAGCATACACAGTTATTCATGAATTCCCCAGATTAAAAAAAAAAAAAAAACAGATTTACTATGAATGATCACTTCACATTTACTAATTTACTCCAAACCATTGCTTTTCTTTTACATGACAAAGTAGGTTATAAAACACAATTAAATTTTTTGTAGGCTACTGATGTTATGTCCCCACACCTCCAAACTATACACATGCAGGTGTGTGATACATATGTATACATAAAATATATATATATATATATATATATATATATATATATATATATATATATGTGTGTGTGTATGTATATATATATATATATATATATGTATATATATATATATATATATATATATATTTATAGTGTGTGTGTGTGTGTGTATATATACACGTATGTATGTCATATATATATATATATATATATATATATATATAGTTTACTATGGTTTACTATGACTTATGCTAACTGCAGTAAGTCGAACAGCCGATGTATGAAATCACGGTTTCCAAAGGACAGGAAACAGAACCAAAAGTGGTCAATCACGTTCAGATGAGTTGCATGGTACACTCGACCTTTCGGCAGTCAACGTGCCGAGACTGTGGAGGGAGGTCATGCTTCAGTGAGAAAAGGGAAGTAGGCCATTTCGAAAAATGGTTCCCTGCACGGAGGTTGATGCACAGCTCAGTAAAACTTGAACCAAACAATAAAGAAGAGCCAGCAACTGTGAACTGTGTATAGGAATTATTAAACAAGAAATGACATAACAGATCAGTTTCGGCTGAGGGGTTAGCCTAGCCTTCATCCATGTAAAAGATTCTAAATATCTTGTACTCCTTGTGTATCATTATGAACAATTAATGAAGTTGTGCAATTGGTGAGCTCATAAATATTGATTCAAACCTGGGTGGAACAAACCACCTACTTTAACTATCCACTTTTTTCTTTTGCATTCAGTTTTGAGTGCCATCCAGTTTTGTTGTTCCTGTCACCTATTATTTTATCAATAATGATAAAATTTAAAGTTGCAGTGGTGTGTTTTAAAGTATGTTTGAACAAAGCACTACTCATCCTTTTGTGTTTGACATCACTAAGGTGTTCAGAAATGCGTAGCCTAAGGGGTCTAGAAGTTTGTCCA
This sequence comes from Protopterus annectens, assembly GCF_019279795.1. Lineage (NCBI taxonomy): Eukaryota > Metazoa > Chordata > Ceratodontiformes > Protopteridae > Protopterus > Protopterus annectens. The sequence continues at coordinate 597,232,495 of NC_056728.1, forward strand.
ATGTAGAATGCATGACAACTGCAGGTGGCAAGATATATCAGCCAATCTGTACTGCAGTTAGCAAAAAACTTAATGTCAAATACCATCCCACAATTGCTGCTAGAAAATTGTTTGGACTTGAGCACCTTATTACAATGGCTACAATGGCCACAGGGCATACAACCACTTAACTTGTCACCAGATCACTATTGCATACCTTGGGCTAATAAGAAGCATTTTTTTCTGTATTAATATCTATTATTACAGTAATTTTTGGCCTGTATAGCAGCAATAGGTTTCCAGGTTGCCTGACTAATTGATGTGATCAATGTTGAATTTCATCGGATATATTTTTTTCGGTGTATAAATTTATGGTCGATTTATTTAGACATTTTTTGGTGAGCTAATATATACTTAATATTTAATTAATTACTTGGGTTATATACTGTGCATATACTGTTCATCATTATACCAGTTCAGTTGCAGATTGTTTATACTTCTATCACATCAGGATGTTAATAATGTGATTTTTTTCTGTCTGTTTCTACATGCGATGATAAACTTGATCTGGTGGCTGCTAGTATTTAAATTTGTAAGGTAATCGTTATCCAATGATGCCAATATTTGAATTTGTGGTTGATTTGGATACGGGCAAATAATTAGTTATTGGCACTATTAGGTGCTAGTAAGTGGATTTGAGTAACGATATAGCTGCAGCTTTTGAGTAATTATTTACAACTTTATGACTATTGGTCCACATTATTTATTCCCCACATATATATTTTTATATCAGACCTTACTTTGTCCTAATATTGTGATATTTTTATATGTCAATTATTATAATAATATTTAGTCTGATGCAGGGGCCACTATAGTCCAGACCAACAACATAATTATCTTAAACAAGTTCTTTATAAGGTCTATTTGGACATGGTATTGCTTTCACATTAGTTTGTTTTCTATATAAGTTATTTGTCGAGTGACATAACACTACGTTGGAAGCAGGGGCCATTATTGTCCAGACTAAGTACTGGATTGATTATATTTTCTTGGGTCTTAGTGGATGTGGCATTGCTCCTATATCTGCTTTTGGACTATATTTTAGGGTCTGATTTATATAATGTATGTAGGTGGGTGTTTCGAGTTTAGTTGGACTTTTGGAACATACTTTACCAATATTATTGCATTTTATGTGCTCTTAACTGCAGCTGTTCATTTTCATAAATCCTTGAATGTGAAGTTGTTAAATCTCGCCATTTATTCTCACTGATGGGTTCGGAGCCGATCCTCAGCTATGACATGGCCGATAGCAAAGCTCAAGGTTAGCCAGTAGCTCAAGACCAAGCCCCTTATCCCACAATGCACTGCTGGAATTACCTCAGATCTAGTTTGCTGCAGCAAGAGAGATCTCGGTGATCCAGCTAGCTTGGACCATTTGTGATAGAAAAAAACAGCAAGTTCTTATAAAAAAATCTTTTTTTTGTTTTAGAGTATATTTGTGTATTAGTGTTTAAATATTTGATAATAGTTTCTATAGTTCTGGATAGATAGTGCCCTCTTGGCTAGTTGTTTTGTGTGGGCCTTTAGCTCTATTTAGACTTATTAATCTTCTTAGTCAGGGTTTTTCTCTGTGGGCTTCTTTAGCCCTGTATTTGTAAACTATAATTGTTATAGATAGTGCCCGGATTGGGCTTAATTGCTTTGTGGGTCTTTACAAGTAAAGTAAAGATTTTACTGTCTTAAGTTTTTGCAGTATACTAGTTTGTTTTACCTTAACTATGTCAGATGACAAGGAAAAATCCCATCCTAAATCGGGATTCAAGAAATGTCCAGATTGTGGGCAGAAAATGTCCGTCACTGATGGACACATTCATTGTGCCTACTGTCTCGGGGCTAAACACCTCCAAGACACTTGCAGCATTTGCCATTCCTTTTCTTCAAGAGTCTTGGAGCGAAGGAGGAAGCTAATAGACAGGGGATTGCTACAGCAATCCTTTTCTGAGGTGTTGAGTAGCCATGAGGGTACTAGCACTTCCTCTAAATCCTCAAAATCCAAATCTTCAAACAAAGTGGCAAAAAAGGCAAACATTTCAGAAGGAGGGTCATCGGTTCCACAGACCTCGGAACTGAGTGTACCTTTGATTCGGAGCCAGCTCTCAGTATTGGAGCCGGTCTCTGAAGTTCCTTCTTCTCCTCTGCTCCAGTCAGCACCTTCGGTGCATTCTGCTAAGTCCTCAGTCAGCCTTTCAGATTTGGACATGGATCAGCTACTGCAGAAGCTTTTACAGGCAGCAGGACTTGCCAAATTGTTGTCGGCCCCGACCAGCTTGTCGCTGCTGAAGACCATGGAACCGGATTTGTCTACTCCTCCGAGCCGTACTGGACTCTCACAGCCGAAGGAAACTGAACCGATGAGTGTCGAACCCTTGGAGCCGATACCCGCACCAATGTTATCGGCTCCATGTACTTGGATGTCCTCGGCGCCGACTAAGGACTCTAGCAGCCGACGCTCTCCCATTGGGTCCAGGGAGGATAGTCAAATCGATTTGTCGGTGCTGACTCTTCCTCTCGGGGCTTCGGCTCGGAAGAGCTTGGCTCCTACCTCAGGCTCAGAGCCCAGGGTTTCAGTGCAGGAGGATCGGATGGTACTCTCGGGTCCGTCCACTCCTCATCGTAGCCATGGTGCCTTCGATGCTATGAGGAGAGTTTTGTCTTCAAAGACAACGTCCACATCAGTTTAGCCTTCCCTCTCCCCTCAAGCTCCTGTGTCTGCTTCTTCATCTACCGGTCCCTCTAAGCGTAGAGACCCCGAGCCTCAAGTACCCCCACAGGGCGTCCCCCTGCTCTTCTGAGACCTCCCCAGATCCCCCCACTGAGGAGGTTCCCAGGAAGAGACTGTGCAAGAGGAGGCACTTTGACTCCCCACAGGAGTCTTTGTCATCTGACATGGATTTGGATGAGTCAGAAGGGTCCCCTCAATCCCCCTCTGAGGATATCTCCTTTGCAGAGATACTAGAGATCCTTAGTCAGAGGGGCGATTGGCAGTCCAAGGCACCTACTGAGGATGAGTCCGTGCTCTTGAAGGCTTTTGGGTCTCAACCTTCCACTTCTTGTGTGTCTCCGCCTTACGATGAGCTCATGGAATTGATCTCTCATAAGGCATGGGAGTCACCGGAGACCATGGAACCTGTTCCTCGTAAGTCCAATAAATTCATGTCTGCCCCAGTGGACAAGCCATTTTTGACAAAGGGAGTGCCTGTTGATGCCATGCTGGTAGCTACAGCCACCAAAAAGGAAGTGTCTGAGACATCCACATCTGTCCATCCTCCTAACATAGATTCTAGGGTCATGGATAGATATGGGAAATGCATGTTTAGTTCAGCTTTTTTTTCTCTGCAATCACTGAACTACTTAACCCACTTTATGAGACTACAAAGAGATCTCCTGAAATAGCTAGGAGATACTCTCCAGGGTACAGTAGCTGTAGGGGTGGCCGACAAAGTCAACGCCCAGCTCGCTACCCTAAACTCAGTGGTAAACTCGTCCATGCGTCTCATATCCTATGCAGCTGATGTTTCGAGTAGAGCCGCTAGTTCAGGCATTGCTCTTCGAAGACAAGCCTGGATGCGTCTCTGTTCCTTTGCGGAACCCTTTAAGTCTTCCTTTATTAACACCCCATTCGATGGCTCATCACTGTTTGGGCCCAAAGTAAAGGAAACGTTAACCAGGTGTGAGCAGGAAGGCAAGACCTTGTCTGCCGTTGGAGTCCATTTTTCTACCCCTAGTCGGCCCTACCTCAAGGACCCTAGGGGAGGGAAAATGTGGTTCCGAAAAGCACAGGGAGCCTTTGAGGACACACATGGAAAAACCCCCTCTAGAGGCAGAGGAGGAGGTTATAATGGAAGACGCCGCCCCCGCGGCAGAGGGGGTCCGCAGCAACAGGATGTCAGGGGTCAGTTCTCCGGTCAACCCTACCAGCGCCCCTGAAAGGGGGTCCGACTGTTCGGCACTGGAGGTAGTCAGGGGTTGCTTGTCTTTGTACCTAGAAGCCTGGCTAAACATAACAACAGATACATGGGTACAAAGCATCATTTCCAGAGGATATTTCATACCGTTCTCTTCCCCTCCCATTCCTGTAAAGAGAATCCCAGATGCTTCACCCAATCTCAGGGAACAAGCAATCATAGAGGTCCACAGATTGCTAGAAAAAAGAGTCATCCAACCAGTCCCAGCAGACCAAGTTGGATTCGGAACTTATTCAAGATTCTTTTTGGTCCCAAAGAAAACAGAGGACGGGAGACCTATCTTGGACCTCAGCAGACTCAACCAGTTCGTAAAGAAAGAGAAGTTCTGAATGGTCTCGCTTCAGTCCATTCTTCCCTTCCTAGGGAAAGGGGATTGGATGTGCTCCATAGAGCTCAAGGACGCGTACTATCACATAAAGATGAACAGACGCTCCAGAGATCATCTGCGTTTCCGACTGGGAGCCAGTCATTACCAGTTTCGAGCCTTGCCCTTTGGTCTCACTACAGCCCCCAGAGTGTTCACCAAATGCATGGCAGTGGTCACAGCTCACCTGAGACGTCTAGGATTCCAGGTGTTTCCATACCTAGACGATTGGCTCCTCACCACTACCACAAGGCATCAATTGACTCAGGCAACACAATACACTCTGACACCAATTAGGCATTACAATCAACTTCAAAAAGTCTGCCTTATCGCCATCGCAGCATACCGTTTTTATAGGAGCAGAGTTAGATACCACAACTACCACTCTACTTCTTCCTATCAAAAGAGTCTCACTTTTCCACCAACATGTCAACTCACTGGTGTCAAAGAACAAAGCTACAGCAGCAGAGGTCTTGAAGGTGCTAGGTTTGATGGTGGCAGCAATCCTGGCTATATCATTCGCAAGGATGCATATGCGAATTCTTCAATGGCACCTCTTTGCTCAGTGGTCGTACCAGAAACTACCGATGTACCACATGATTTTCATCACGGATTCTTGCAAGAGAGACCATCAGTGGTGGTTGACATCTCTTCATGTCACAATCGGAAGACTCTTTGTCCCCCCCCCCAGTAGCCACTGTGACCATGGACGCTTCCCTGATAGGGGGGGGGGGGCATTTTCAGGGAAAGACTGCCCAAGGCACATGGACAGATCAAGAATCACATCTGCACATCAGTGTTCTAGAGTTGAGAGCGGTACTTCTGGCGTTGCAGTACTTTTAGGACTCTCTCCCTCTAGGAACTATTGCAATTCAGATGGACAACATGTCAGTAGTCTGGTACTTGAACAAGCAAGGCAGAACCAAGTCTTACCCCCTTTGTTGAGAAGCCCTCATGGTCTGGCAATGGGCTGTGTCATCCCAGCATTTTCTGTTAGCAACGCACATCCCAGGGAAATCCAGCGTGATAGCGGACAAGCTAAGCAGGGCGATATTGCTCCCTCATGAGTGGTCTCTCAAACAACAGGTTGCGGAGTTGATTTTCTGCAAATAGGGCCAGCCTTGCTGCGACCTCTTTTCCAGACACATCAATTCAAAATTCAGAAGCTACTTTGCCCTAATACCACCTCCCGGTCATCCCCCGAGAGATACAGTTTTACACGATTGGCCCCCGGGTCTCCTTTATGCATTTCCACCCTTCCCATTGATACCCAGATTTTTACAGAAAGCAAAATCGCTGGGAACGACTGTTATTCTCATAGCCCCCAACTAGCCTCGACAGATTTGGTTCCCGTTTCTCCACCATCATCTTTTGGAAGATCCATGGATCCTGGACCCAGTTCCGGACCTTCTGACGCACCCGTCAGGGGACCTCCATCCTTCACTGCAGCCCCTGAAACTGACTGCTTGGCTAATCCACTTCCCCTAATTGCCAGGCTTCATTCAATTTCAGAAGATACAAGACAGATTCTCTTGTCTTCTCACAAGCCATCTACCAGGAAATTATATTGCAGTAAATGGAAAAGGTTCTCAATTTGGGCCAGCACGCAGAACATTGACCCTTTATGAGCTCCGCTATCATCTATTTTAGAATTCTTGACAAAGATTTTTAAGGAAGGGGCAGCAGTTGCTACAGTTCGAGTCCAGTTAGCTGCCATCTCAAATTTTCACTTTGGGTTTGGTGGCTCAAATGTTATGGGCCATAAATTATCTAAGACTTTTCATAAAGGTGTTCTTCACATGAGACCCCCTATCAAAATTCCCTATTCTCCCTGGAATTTAAACTTTATGCTGTCTCAAATTATTCTTCCCCCCTTTGAACCAGCATCTTCTTGTGATCTCAAATATTTATCCTGGAAAACTATTTTTCTTGTGGCCATTACTTCTGCCCGCAGAGTGTCAGAACTTCAAGAATCATCTATCAGACCACCTTACATGATTTTCCATGCTGATAGAGTAACTCTCAGAACAAACCCCTCATTTTTACCTAAAGTTTGTTCTGAATCAAATATCAATCAGGTCATTGAGCTGCCAGTCTTTTTTCCCAACCACTCTAGCAAATTGGAGTACATGCTGCATAAACTTGATGTACACAGACAGCTCAGATTTTATCTTGACAGAACTAAGGATATTAGAAAATCAGATCAACTTTTTGTATCCTTCTCAGAAGCCAGAAAATGCAATCCAGTGGCTAAAACAACCTTATCTAAATGGTTATCCGATTGTATATCCTTTGTTTATGAGAATGAGAGCATGCCATTAACACACAAGCCTAAGGCTCATTCTACCAGAGACGTCTCTACGTCTTCTGCTTTTCAAGCTAAATTGCCCCTTGACAATATTTGCGCTGCATCCACTTGGTCTAAGCCTCATACCTTTATCACGCATTACAAAGTAGATAAGGCTTCAAGGGACAGGTCTTCCTTTGGTTCCACGGTACTGAAGAACATACTTCCAAGAGCCACCCAAGATTGAGGGTGCTAGGGACGCTACCCATCAGTGAGAATAAATGGCGAGATTTAACAGCTTCACATTAAAGAAGTTATGTACTTACCATAACGTTCCACGTGAGTTGTTTATCTCACCTTTATTCTCATGTCCCTCTCTCCTTCCCCCTCCTGGCTGACTGTTGACCTAGAGGCTAGTACCATCCTGGTTATTCAGTATTTCTTCTTCCCCTTCGGGAAGTGTTCTTGATAGTATTAAATAAAAGGGTATATATATTTATATATACTATTACTCACAGCAAACAAGATCTGAGGTAATTCCAGCAGTGCATTGTGGGATAAGGGGCTTGGTCTTGAGCTACTGGCAAACCTTGGGCTTTGCTATCGGTCGTGTCGGAGCCAAGAATCTGCTCCGAGCCCATCAGTGAGAATAAAGGCATTATGGTAAGTACATAACTTCTTTTTTAGTTGCTTGTGTTAGATTTTTATCAACCATTAATCTAATGGATTTAACGAACATCTTGGCCATGCTTTCTTCAGATGAGGAAGATTTGGGCATTTTTGGCATTGGAGACTCAAATAATGACAATAGCCTTAACAATAGTGATAATCCACAATTTCATTGTGATAGGCTATTTCAACAACTTGATAAAAATATGAAGGTTGTGAGATCTAATGTTTGGCATTTAAAATTATTTAAAGCCTATATGGCCAAAGGTATGACTCCTAGAGGTCTCAGAGTTAAAATACAGCCACTAGTCAGTGAAATGGATGACCAGTTAACAAATGAATCATTCACCATACAACTACAATGTTCTATGGAGTTTGTGGAAGTGTTAGCAAGATGCTATGAACATGTCATTGTCCGTGAAATTACTAACATTAGTAAATTATGTGAGGAAAGCAACCAATATATTGGCCAACCTTTTTACTCCACTCATTTAACTAAACCCAGCTCAGACTTATTAATGTTTGAGCAACAGCTCAAGGACAGGAAGCTCAAGAAGTTCCACAGGGATCAAACAGACTATGATAAAGGACACCCATTTAATTACACCAGACATGTTAGATTTGATGGGGGGATTAACAAAAATAATATTACTCCAAAACGGAAATGTCCCAAATCTATTCTCAGGAAACGTAGCACCTACACAGATTCTTCTGGGGCTGATTCATCTTCTGGCACAGATTTAGCTGCAATACAGACCCCAGATCTCCCACTCCCAAACGCAGTAATAGTACCATCCCTTTAGGCCGTATAAAAGAGCAGGCAGAAAACATTGCAAAAATAAAGAGTATGGAAGGATTGATGGAACATTTGGCGAACAAGTAAACCAATGTTGGAAAACAAATGTACTAAACATTTCTGATGTAATATTATTTGGCTCACAAATAGCATTGTTAAATAAAGACCTTTCTTTTATACCTGTTTTTTTTTTTTTGTTCCAGAGAATACACAAGCACAAGATGTGATAGCATTTTGCAGACTATTAAATCTCAAATTGCATTTTCATGATACTACTACTACTACTGATAATCAGTCTGGGGATACATTTAAATACCACAAATCCACCGATGCACCATAGTGTGAGCCTTTTTCAAAATAGTGTACTCAAAGATCTACACTTTCATTCAGGTATGACTCATACTAGGTCTAAATCTCTCAGACTGATATGATGACTTTGCAGGAACTCACCAATAATAATAACTTGGTGATTATTTCTGCGGACAAAGGTGGCGAAGAGGTAGTTATGAACTGGGTGCAATATGACGCTGAGGCTCAGAGACAACTTCAGGATGACAGATATTATACCAAAATGTCTCTGGATCCATCTTTCATGTTCAAACAACAACTTGATACATTTTTAGAATCAGCATTTCAGGAAGGTGTTATTACAGAAAAAAACAAATACCACCTCACAGTTCCAGATCCAACCAGCCAATACATATATTTTCTACCAAAGATTTGTAAGGACCCTCAACATCCCCCGGGTAGACCAATTGTGGCTGGCAATGGTTCTTTGACAGAACCTTTGTCAGAATTTTTAACACAATATCTCAAACCATTATTAAAATGGGTGAGATCCAGAATTCACAACACCACGGATGTAATAAATGAAATGCAAATTGAGGATCACTGGTTACTATGCACATTAGATGTTTGTGCTTTGTATACAGACATACCACACTGGGCTGGCTTGGACGCCATTGAATACTGGTTACACAAATCAGGCTTATATAAACCTGGATTCAACACTCTTCTCATCTGTTTAACGGAACACGTTCTCACCAAGAATGTTTTTTTCTATGGTAAGCAATGTTATCTACAGGTATGTGGCACTGCAATGGGGTCATCGTATGCCCCTATATATGTGGATTTGTACATGGCTTACATAGAGGAACATATTATTTATGATGTCATGCATAACATCCATTTGGAATCAATTGACATATGGCGCAGATATCTGGATGATTTTTGGATGGTGTGGAGGTTTGATGTGGAATACCTCATGAAATTTGTAGGTTATCTTAATGATAACATGTGGGGCTTACAATTTACGATCAGCTACCATCCTGACAGGATCACCTATTTAGTTGTACTTGTAAGCAGGAATGATAACAAAACTTTACATACTGAAGTATTTCGTAAACACCCACAATATAACACCTTACTCCACGCATCCGGCTTTCATCCTGCTCATATTGCCAAAAACATTCCTAAATCTCAATTTATTAGGATGAGACGTATCTGTTCAGATGAGAACTCTTTTATATGTATATATATATATATATATATATATATATATATATATATATATATATACAGCTAGCAATTATGCTGCCAACTTGGATAGAAAGGACCTTCTCTTTTATCACAGTATTTAGGTGACATTTGCCATTTTTCATTTAGAAAAGGGAGGAATTTTGGGGTCTTACTTTAACCACTACAAACACCATCACCAGCTAACATACAAGGATACTATACAAGCTACTATCTCTGGTGACAAGTTATGTGGTTGAAAGCCCTGTGGCCATTGTAGCCATTGTAATAAGGTGCTCAAGTCCAAACAATTTTCTAGCAGCAATTGTGCGATGGTATTTGACATTGGGTTTTTTGCTAACTGCAGTACAGATTGGCTGATATATCTTGCCACCTGCAGTTGTCATGCATTCTACATTAGACAAACTTCTAGACCCCTTAGGCTACGCATTTCTGAACACCTTAGTGATGTCAAACACAAAAGGATGAGTAGTGCTCTATTCAAACCTACTTGATTGAGAGGGTGTGTCAGTAAATTAAATCTTGATTGGATATGCCTTAGTATTTAAATGTTTTTTAACTGACTTGTTTTATATGGATCTGATGAAGGGTCGGGTGATTTGAAACAGCTTATCCCAATAAAGAAAATCTTCCATTTTACTGGTGTTGTACATTTTGTTTCCCTGGCTGTGGTGACTGTGGTAATTATTTTGTTGTTCTTTAGTAGGAAGCTTCTATTTAAGTCTTTTATTTATACATATATATATATTTAGAGAGAGAGAGAGAATGTATTATATATCTGTGTGTGTGTGTGTGTGTGTATATATCTATATTTATCTATATATATATATATATAAAATATATATATATATATATAATATATATATATATATATATATATATATATATATATATATATATATATATATATATATATATGTAGCAATGACATAGTTGTAGATCAAGGGGTGGTCCTGAACTAACAATACCAACATTAATGCACACTTAATGTTAAGGTTTTCATTCAGTCCGGGGGTGACATCAGCATTCAGGAGGAGTTGCCATCTGAGTTCACAAACTTCAATTAAGGTGATGACATTGCCCACAAAGTGCTCTAGTACAAGAAATTTGAAACCCTGAAAACCTTTGCATATAGTGCTATATTTAGCTAGAGCATTTTTATGATCACAATTCCAGATCATGGCACAGTGTTCTTTGATGCAATCCAAAAGCTTCCTTGAAGTTTTTCTAATGTAAAAGTCACTATAGCAGGCCCAACCACTAGCATACACAGCACTGGTACTGTTACAGTTGAAAAGATCTAAAAATGTGATGGTAAAGTTACAGTGCTTAAATGTAAAGTGTGGGCCAGTGTTAATATGTTTGCAGGCTACGCAGGGGGACATCCCTTTAGTTTCTGATTTCTTGGGGGAAGGTAAAAGAAGGAATGGGTATCGTGTTGTGGAAAGCCAACTCTGAGAGTCCTAATACTTTTGAAACTAAAGGTCAGTGATTTGCCCAGGACCTGGGAGAGCTCCCTGCTGCTGTCCCAGTTTTTCATGAGGAAGTTCTGTATTTGGAACATATCAGTGCTGATAGCTAGGGGGAAGCTGAGGACAAAATCACATTCAGGATTAGGTTTGGGCTCAGCTACAACAATCAGATGAGCAAATGGATCTAAATCTGGTTTGTCTAGCGCTACTTACTTCAAGTCAGATCTTGTCATGTAAGGTGTTAGGATGCTTTCTTTTAATAAAGAGATCTTTGAGAAAGGAGCATTCACTAAAAAAAGTGGAATCATCACTGATGATGCAGGAAAGGTGGGTATATTGCCTGCAGACAACATTGGCCTTCATAAAGAGGGGGTGTTGGCTTGTGAACTCAAGAAAATTGTTCCTGTAAGTTTTTTTATATATATATAAATATATATATATATATATATATATATATATATATATATATATATATATATATATCATACACACACACACACACACACACACACACACACACACACACGTACGTGTATATCAGAGTTTTGACCGGCTAACATCTACCTGAAATCAGCTGGACGTATAAGTGAATTTAAGTACACTTTTATCTGCTCTTTTGCATATAGTACTGTATTTAATTTATTTGTGTTTTTCACTGAATATTAACTCAACTGAAGTTGTGGCTGTCTCTCTACAGAGTACTTTTTAGAATTTCTGTGTAACCATTGATAGCAGTGGGGGTAGTTTCAGCTCATCACTGACATTCTGTCTTGCCTTATGTAAGTGGTACATTTTGAGTTATCTCTGCTTAATATCAGAGCTTTCGCCGGCTAACATCTACCTGAAATCAGCTGGATGTATAAGTGAATTTAAGTACACTTTTATCTGCTCTTTTGCATATAGTACTGTATTTAATTTATTTATTTGTGTTTTTCACTGAATATTAACTGCGGTGGTGGTGCTGCAGTAGTGTTGTCACCTCACAGTAAGACGTTGTCCTGATTGATTCTCAGCTAGAGTGTCTTCTGTGTGGAGACATGTGAATGGGTGTACCTTCGTTGAAGGTTGTGCATCAGGGCCGGTAACTCGGCACATAAAAATCTACTGCCAGTCATTAGCGGACCGGAGTTCCGCTGTGGCGACCCCTAACTGGGAAAAGCCTAAAGACACAACAACAACATTAACTCTACTGAAGTTATGGCCGTCTCTCTACAGAGTACTTTTTAGAATTTTTATGTAGCCATTGATAGCATTGGGGGGTAGTTTCAGCTCATCACTGACATTCTGTCTTACCTTATATAAGTGGTACATTTTGAGGTATCTCTGCTTAATAGCAGAGCTTTCACTGGCTAACATCTACCTGAAATCAGCTGGACGTATAAGTGAATTTAAGTACAGTTTTATCTGTTCTTTTGCATATAGTACTGTATTTAATTTATTTATTTGTGTTTTTCACTGAATATTAATTCAACTGAAGTTGTGGCTGTCTCTCTACAGAGTACTTTTTAGAATTTCTGTATAGCCATTGATAGCAGCAGGGGGTAGTGTCAACTCATCACTGACATTCTGTCTTGCCTTATATAAGTGGTACATTTTGAGTTATCTCTGCTTAATATCATAGCTTTGGTCGGCTAACATCTACCTGAAATCAGCTGGACATATAAGTGAATTTAAGTACACTTTTATCTGCTCTTTTGCATATAGTACTGTATTTAATTTATTTATTTGTGTTTTTCACTGAATATTAACTCAACTGAAGTTGTGGATGTCTCTCTACAGAGTACTTTTTAGAATTTCTGTGTAGCCATTGATAGCATTGGTGGGTAGTTTCAGCTCATCACTGACATTCTGTCTTGCCTTATATAAGTGGTACATTTTGAGTTATCTCTGCTTAATATCAGAGCTTTCGCTGGCTAACATCTGCCTGAAATCAGCTGGACGTATAAGTGAATTTAAGTACAATTTTATCTGTTCTTTTGCATATAGTACTGTATTTAATTTATTTATTTGTGTTTTTCACTGAATATTAATTCAACTGAAGTTGTGGCTGTCTCTCTACAGAGTACTTTTTAGAATTTCTGTATAGCCATTGATAGCAGTGGGGGGTAGTTTCAGCTCATCACTGACATTCTGTCTTGCCTTATGTAAGTGATACATTTTGAGTTATCTCTGCTTAATATCAGAGCCTTGGCCGGCTAACATCTACCTGAAATCAGCCTGATGTATAAGTGAATTTAAGTACACTTTTACCTGCTCTTTTGCATATAGTACTGTATTTAATTTATTTATTTGTGTTTTTCACTGAATATTAACTGCGGTGGCGGTGCTGCGGTAGCATTGTCACCTCACAGTAAGACGTTGTCCTGTTTGATTCTCAGCTAGAGTGTCTTCTGTGTGGAGACATGTGTGAATAGGCGTACCTTTGTTGAAGGTTGTGCGTCAGGGCCGTCAACTCAGCACGTAAAAATCTACTGCCAATCATTAGCGGACCGGAGTTCCGCTGTGGTGACCCCTAACAGAGAAAAGCCAAAAGGCACAACAACAACATTAACTCAACTGAAGTTGTGGCCGTGTCTCTACAGAGTACTTTTTAGAATTTCTGTGTAGCCATTGATAGCAGTGGGGGTAGTTTTAGCTCATCACTGACATTCTGTCGTGCCTTATATAAGTGGTACAATTTGAGTTATCTCTGCTTAATATCAGAGCTTTGGCTGGCTAACATCTACCTGAAATCAGCTGGACGTGTAAGTGAATTTAAGTACAGTTTTATCTGCTCTTTTGCATATAGTACTGTATTTAATTTATTTATTTGTGTTTTCACTGAATATTAACTGCAGTTAGTTCCCCACCCACCCTGTTCTTGTTTTGGTGTAAATGTTGGTGGCTTTGAAATTGCCCGCCTCTTTTGTAGATTTGTATTTGGATACTCCTGCTGGGCCCATCTCATTTGCTCACTCAACTGAGTGCAGTGAGATCATATTCTGATTTCAGGCACTCCTATTGTGTACAAAGAGAACATTTGGGAAGGACAACCCCTGTCTTAGTTGCTCTTCTGCGTGCTATTATCTGTTCAGTCGCTCTTACTCTGCACTTATTACTGCTTGTTAGTAGCCTTCTAATTTACTGCTTTCTGCACTTGTTTTTCAGTCATTTGTTAATTTTATTGCATTTATTTGAACTGTATTTGCCATAGTGTTGCTACACACTCGGGTGTGCTGGCCTGCACTACAATTTGAATTGTATTTACTGCTGTTTTCGCTGCTTTTCTCTAACAAAAAAAAATTCTAAGCTTGTTTCCTGCCTTTCCTGTAACTATTCAAGTCCAGATACAGGCTTGCTGTATCCAGGACCGTTGGTAGGCTTCTGAGCCCCCAAGCCTTTCTGTGTTGGAGGGAAGCCTTCTAGCTTATCATTGGGAGTGGTAAGCACTAGGTAGCGTATCTATCACAGGAAGAGTGGGTTTTGGCCCTGAAATTGTAGTTCATTGGCCATTTGGGCAGTTTTTCCATCTCTTTCTACTTTCTGGTTAAAAGCCTATTTTGCATTTGTTCCCTGCCTTTCCTATAACTAGTGTAGTCCAGGTACAGATTTGCTCTATCCAGGACTCTTGGTAAGCTTCTGAGCCCCCCCCAAGTCCTTTTGTGTTGGAGAGAAGCCTTCTAGTTTATCAGTGGGAGTGGTAAGCACAAGGTAACCTATCTACCACAGGAGGAGTGGTTTCTGGCCCAGAAATTATAGTTTAGTGGCCGTTTGGGAAGCTTTTCCATCTCTTTCAACCTTCTGATTTAAAAGACTGTGTTTGCGCTTGTTTCCTGCCTTTCCTGTTACCAGTCTAGTCCAGGTACAGATTTGCTATATCTATGACTCTTTGTAAGTTTCTGAGCCCCCAAGCATTTCCGTGTTGGAGGGAAGCCTTCTAGCTTATCAGTAGGAGTGGTAAGCATTAGGTAGCCTATCTACCACAAGAAGAGTGATCCCTGACCCAGACATTGTAGCTGTTGGCTGTTTGAGCAGTTTTTTTCCATCTCTTTCAACTTTCTGGATTGAAAGCCGCACTTGTGCCTGTTTCCACCTTTCCTATAACTAGCCTAGTCAGGTTACAGAGTTGCTGTATCCAGGATTGTTAGTAAGCATCTGAGCCCCCCAAGCCTTTCTGTGTTGGACAGAAACCATCTAGCTTATCAGTGGGAGTGGTAAGCACTAGGTAGCCTATCCTCCATGGGAAGAGTGAGTTTTGGCCCAGAAATTGTAGTTTATTTGGCAGCTTGGGCAGTTTTCCATCTCTTTCAACTTGCTGGCTTAAAAGCCTACATTTGTACTTGTTCCTCGCCTTTCCTGTAAATAGTTTAGTCCAGATACAGCTTTGCTGTATCCAGGACTCTGTGTAAGCTCCTGAACCCCCCAAGCCTTTCTGTGTTAGAGGGAAGCCTTCTAGCTTATCAGTGGGAGTGGTAAGCATTAGGTAGCCTATCTACCACAAGAGGAGTGGTTCCTGGCCCAGAAATTGTAGCTATTGGCCATTTTGGGCAGTTTTTTTTCCATCTCTTTCAACGTTCTGGTTTAAAAGCCACAGTTGTGCTTGTTTCCCACCTTTCCTGTAACTAGCCTAGTTCAGATACAGAGTTGCTGTATCCAGGACTGTTGGAAACTTCTGAGCCCCGCAAGCCTTTCTGTGTTGGAAGAAAGCCTTCTAGCTTATCAGTGGGAGTGGTAAGTACTAGGTAGCCTGTCTACCATGAGAGGAGAGGTTCTTGGCCCAGAAATTGTAGTTTATTGACCATTTGAACAGTTTGTCCATCATTTTCAACTTTCTGGTTTAAAAGACCACATCTGTGCTTGTTTCCCATCTTTCCTGTATCTAACCTACTGGGTAGCACTAGAAAGCCTTAAACTGATACAAGCCTTCTAGCTTAGAAAAGAGACTTTGGAGTGATTAAGTATCAGTTTTCTGTACCTTCTTGCTGTACTTAACTGTTTTCTGCCTAAACACAGATTTTCCAGTGTTTATTGTGATTTAAAAGCTTGTTTTTTTCACATATTGTACTTATTTGACTGCCTGCACCTTTAAAAAGCTGTTTTTTGTTTAAATAATTTGTTTAACTGTTGTAGGCTACACACTAAAGTGCAATAGCCTTTTCTGATCGTTTGTAGTCGTTTAAAGCTGCTTTAAGTGTATTGTTTACTGTTTTTGCCTTATCTTTTCAAAAAAAAAAAATTCCTTGTTTTCCGCCTTTCTAAGCTAGTATATTCCAGTTTACAGGCTAGTGCTGAATTCAGGGCTGTGATACTAGTTTGTGAGTTGCCCATACCTTACTTGGATAGAAGGAAGTTTCTGTGTTCACCTGTGAGAGAGGGGAGCTTCGAGCAACCTATCTGTCCCCGGAGGAGAGTTTCCAGCCCAGAAGTTAGTAGTTTATTGGCCATTTTGGGCTAATTTCTATCTCTTTCATTTCCCTACTGTAAAAACGATGTTTGCACGGTTTTGCACACCGGGCAGTACAGGTTAGTTACGGTTAAATTATTCCCGGCTCCATTAAATCTCCTCTTCAGTTTTTCCCTTGAAACTAGTCTAACTCTCAACCTAGGTACTCAAAAAGCATCTTACAGCCCAGCACTTGCTCAGACCTAATAGCAAGCACTAATATACCTTGACACTGATTGCCCAGCAGGGCAAGGCTCTTTATTCACCCCTCACCAACCAAGCAACTAAGCAGCTCACCCTACTATTCAGGCATGACCAAAGGGCAACTTCAGGTGCACTCTTCAGTCCAGCTGGTGAATCTGGGTATCCTGAGGCAATGTTACAACTGCCTCATGTACACAGACAACCCTCTCCTCCTACCACAAAACACTAACATATGCGAGAGATGCAATTATGCAGCCAAACTGGAAGCTAAGCTGGAGCAGACAGTCAAGAGGAGAAGGTTAATACTTGCACCACACCTCCAGTCGCACACAGACCTACTAAAACAGCACTGGCAAAAAATACACATAAATACACAAAATCATACTCGGAGGCTCTAAATAAAAACCTGCAAAAGCATCAGAGACCTCCAAAGCAGACACCCAAACAACCTGCACTTCCCATCACAAACAAGACAACACATAAAACACAAAAACAGTGTACCACAAAATCACAGCCCTTAAGGCAAAATAACATACCTAACACACTAGTAATAGGTGACTCTATAGTCAGGCACACTGATGTCCCACTCACTAGGCTGGACAAGCAGAAGGTTACTGTTAGCTGCCTGTCGGGAGCCAGAATCCACCACGTAACACAAGCACTCAGGTCACTCCAGAGCAAGTAGAAATATGACTCTGTCATTGTTCATGTTGGTGTGCATGACCTGAGATGTACCTCCCTGGGCTACATGAAAAGAGACATGGAAGAGCTCTCTGATCATGCAGCCCAGGCTGGTATGACCCTGACCCTGAGTAACATCCTGCCCTCACCAAGAATGATACCTCATTATAAAGAAAAAATGATCAATTTCAACAATTGGCTAAGCTTCTGGTGTCATTCAAAGGGGATCCAGTGTCTGTCAGCCTGGGATGACATGCTCGACAAGCCGCATTGCTTCACAAGAGATGGCTTGCACCTGTCACCCCTAGGCATTTGAATACTGGCCAAGGCTCTTGCTGCCCTCATAATGCCTTTTTTTGGCAAGGCTCAAGAGTCAAACCCACCTCTGTAAACAGCACAATTAACAAAAAACTGAGGAGTTATACTACTCAATGCCAGGAGTTTAACTCTCAAAATGCACGCACTCAAAGCACTACTCAGTATGGAGAATGTCGACATCTGTGCAGTAAGAGAGCACCCCAACATTGCCGGGCTACAACTCATACCGCACGTTTCGACCACAGAACACTGACCAAAACACAAAAGGAGGGGTGTATCCATGTTCATCAAGGATACCTACAACTCCAGGTTAGTGGCGCAGCATGATACCTCAGAGATCATCCATGTGCAACTAACATCGGGCAAATCTGCAATGCAAATTGTGGGCTGCTACAGATCACCCTCCATGACCCAGGACCACCACTCCACCGTTCTGGAGACACTGGAAAACATGAATGTCTTACCGAACACCCTGATATTGGGCAATTTCAATTACCCTACCATTCAGTGGAAAACTACTAGAGTACAAATTCCCAGGCCCAGTGCTTCCTGGAATTCATCAACTCAAATGCCCTTGATTAGCTGGTAAACTCCCCTACCAGAGGTGAAAATATATTGGTCCTGGTCATCACCAATATGGGTGACAGGTGTTCCACACCAGAGTTCAACCTGCCATTGGTTAGATCAGACCATAAACTAATCACTCTGGATGTCCACACCCCACCACCACCTCCAGCTAAGGAAACCACAACAAAAAACTTTTCTGAAGCAAACTTCACCTTATTTAAGACAGAGGTGGTAAGTTTCACAGCCCCCATGCTAAAGGGCAACGCTGCCCAAGATGTAGAAACCTTTACAAATGCACTCTATTAGCACCTACAAGGATGCATGGATCGTGCCATCCCTAGCAAAACCAAGACTCACTCCTCTAAGAGAAGGAAACCAGTTTGGTGGACCCCTGCAATAAACAGGCTATACAATAGAAGGAGGAAACTGGTTCAGAAAAAAAGCAAATCCCAAGAAGGAAAGACATCCTTGATCAGTATCAGTAAGAAACTAAGGTCCCTCATGAAATCATCTAATGCGAACTTCGAAAGAAATATAGCCAAGGATTCAAAAGATAACCACAAAGCCTTCTTTAGCTATGATAAGAATCTAAGTGGCAACTCGTAGATATGCACTGAACTAGTGCAAAATAGCACAAAATGTACTGAACCTACTGATATTGCCAACATCCTGGCAGATAGATTCAGTGCAAACTTCACCCCCCCTCTCACCTCCAAAAGGGCCCACAACAATACCGGAAAAGTGTAGTGTCCCAAAAATCACAGACGCACAGGTGAAAACAGCCCTTTCAAAAGCCAAAAACACAGTGTCAGTGGGACCAGATGGTCTCCCAGGCTGCGTCTTGCACGAACTACAGAACAAACTAACCCCCCACCTAAACAACCTCAGCCTCTCCACAGGCTACGTGCCTATAGAATGGTGCACAGCAACGGTTATTCCTCTCCACAAAGGAGGGGACACAACCGACCCTGGTAACTATCGCCCTATAAGCCTGACTAACCTGGTCTGTAAGGCTATGGAGCGCATCATCATGGAACTCATTAACAAAGACATTGAGAACCTCCAAACACTTGACCTGACCCAGTTCGGCTTTGTTAAGGGCAAATCATGCCTACTAAACCTGATTGACTTCTTCCAGACAGTCACCAAGGCCATAGACGAGGGAAAGGCGGTTCACACAGCCTACCTTGACTTCGCCAAGGCTTTCAACACCATTCCCCACTCGGGTATTACAGAAAAACTCACCAGCCTGAACATAAACTCCTACGTCATGAGATGGGTTGCCAACTGGCTTATAGATAGAACTCACACGGTAAGAATAGTGGGCTCCAGGTCCGACTCTAAACCAGTCACAAGTGGTGTCCCACAAGGCTCTGTCCTGGGGCCCCTACTGTTCGGCATATACTTCTCAGAAGTACAGGCAAACACAGGAGGACTATGGCTAACCAAGTTCGCCGATGACTGCAAACTGGGAGTCATAATTGACTCTCCAGCTGACACAGACATCCGCTAAAAGGGCCTTACTGAGACGGACACGTGGTGTCAAAGTCATGGTCTCAAGCTAAATGGCGAAAAATGCATTGTCATCCCATTTGGGAAAAACAAAACACCCACAAGTTACCACATAGGTGGCAGCCCCCTTAATACAGAAGAGGTAATAAGAGATCTGGGGACCCAGGTAGATAGTAATTTCTCCTTTGACAATCATATTGCCAAAGTAGTTAGGAAATCCTTCTATGTGGCCCATCTAATTACTAAAGGGTTTGCATCTAGAAATAAAGAGGTTATAGTGCCCCTCTACTCATCACTCATTAGACCTATCATAGAGTACAATGCCCCATTTGGGATGTACCTCACAAGACACTTCCAACAGCTGGAAAGCCCAGAAAAGTACCTCACCAAGAGGATTATTGGCCTCAAACATATGTCCTTTGCAGCCCGACTGAAAAAACTCTGGTAGTACTCAGTGGCATATTGCTTACTCAGAGGTGATCTCTGCCTGACTTACAAAGCCATGTCCAACCCAGAATTGATGGACATGCTCCACGTAAAGAAATCCAAGTCACTGCGAGCCACGCACTCTAGTGAGCTAAACCTCACCACAACAATAAATAAAACATGCTGGAAGGATAGATTCCTGTCACAGAGACTCCTCATGCTTTGGATCAAAATTCCAGATTACATCAGGCAGAGCCGCTCACTAACACTCTTCAAGAAAAACCTTGATGATTGGATGGGTAACAGAAAATACACCCCGGGATCACTTCATTGGCTCTGCTTGACAGAGGATCAGTTAATTAATCAATGGGGCGGCAAAAGCTGACACACTCTGGCTAAGCTTATAAATGCCCTCGGGCAGATAGCCTAGTACCTACCTATGAACCTATGTATTTGTATATATGGGATCCCCCTTGCAAGAAAAAAGTTTTTTGATTTGCATGACCAGTAGTCATGTCTTAGGGCATGCATAGTGTGCCATTGATGTGTATTTTGTTTCTTTCTCAGTGATGTTTTTGCTGACTCTTTGCTGTTTCAGTGTAAGTATGTAAGTATATCCAGATATTTATGTGTTTATAAATATAGATATGCAAACAATTAATATTAAAAAAAACACACCTAAAGTTGCATAGACTGAAAAAGGAAGAAAGTGAGAAAATATAATAGTTACTTTCTCTGTTCTCTAACATTGATTAAGCCAACACATTAACCATCCAGTTATGACATTCTGAGTGTCACTTAGCTGGAGTTTGGCAAATAATAGGGGTTCGATGAGAACCCCAGTGTTCATGGTAATGGCTGCAGTAAAAAAAAAAAGCCTGTTTTTGCAGTGTGGTATTTTGGGATTCAGAGACACATTAGCTGCAATTAGGAAGGATCACATTATCAGCTAATTTATGAATCTTTGAATCACCATTACCTACTGTGAGTGCAGATCAGCACTTCCTGTGGTGGTCCACTCTGGTGGAAGATGCATCATGTTAACACAGGGACCACCCATTTACTCTCTCATGCTGCATACACACATTCAAACGCATGCTAACAAACGTACACACCCCCCTTACTTGTCCTTGAGTTGGCAAACTTTCCCAATGTGTCCTCTTACATTTTCGCTGTTCTTGTAAATCATGGACAGTTACACTTCGGTCAGTAATGCCAGACATTAGGGTTGCAAACTTCATATCCTTCAGTAAATGCATGTTAATGCAAAAAGTGTTATTAGTTTTATGAGAAATAACTAAAATCTATCCCTGATTGTGTGTCTTTTTCCGACCATTAACGTTGGCCTTGCCTAGATTTCTTGCTTCTTACAAGATATATGCTTATATGTGTCATGTCTCTCCCTGGTAATTTACGCACTTTTGCAGGCCTTGAATAATGCCCAATATGTTTATTATACAAACAAGCACTTGCTTCTCTTAAGTTATCAGTTAGTTTAGTGGGTTAATGCTGCTTTCTGTGTGTAAGAAATGAACCATATGTCTATTGCTGTACTGAACATGTGGCAGATCTTCTTGTACCTTTCAGAATAAAAGCCTTGACTCACTGAAGGTTTGATAAAGGTGCTTTATTATGTAGTAATGAAATTAGTAACATCCAGTGGCGGTAGATGTAGTCACATGACTGGAACTGTTAAGTAAGTAAAGCAGATGCTCCACACCTTTGTGTTGAGCATCTGCTTTATATCTGTTTGAGTTTAGTGTGATATTTCTGTACAAGATTTAGGTTTATGAGTTTAGAACAGTATCCGTTTGAGCTTTACATCCCACCTTTATTCCTAGCCTAGTTATTGGTATAGCTGTTCATTACTATGTTTCATACTGTATGTATAGTTAATGTTTGCTGCATTATGTATTATTTGCTATTGTGTGTATATTCAATTGTTCTTCATGTGCTCTGCTGCTCATTTATTGTTCTGTGGAGCTTTTCTCCCCAGTGTGAGAGGATGACATAATGGTTAAGGTGTTTACCTTAAAGACGCAAGGTGCAGGTTTTGATTCTCACATGGGGCAACTGGCTAGGCTTCAAATGGCCCAAAAAGGCAGTTAGCCTAGTACTAATCTGTGAAAAAGGACCCATGCCAGTTGGAATTTCCTGGTAAACAAATATAAATAAATAAATAAGATCCAAACAAATCTTACATTACAGAACCTGTCTCAAATGACAGTGATGATGAACTGAACTAAACCTCTCTGTATCAGCTAGATTTGTAACTAATAATCCTGTATATTTACATTTCAAATTTTTATGTGTTGTTGTAGTAGAAGTACATTTACTAAACCCTATGTTTTCTGCATTTTAAATATGTGTCTCAAACAAATGTTCATACCCTGTCAGTGTATTTTTCATTTTATGTCTAATGCCATAATCATTGTGTAGTGTATGGAGTGTGTTGATTATGTTCCGGTATTCAGAAAAAGGCAAACCAGTTAAGCGCCTGAGTGACGGGCGACCTGAACGTAATTGTTAAGCATCCCCTGCTAAAGTTGTCAAGGTCAAGTCTAGCACTTGGCAGTAAAATCTGCCTGTACTGATAAGCAAATGACAGCAGCAGAACAAAAGATTTGTTTCTGCCTGCTGTCTGTACTGATAACATGCCCCTAATTTCCTCTAATGGACTTACAAAGTTGCTAGAATAACAGGGTTTCTATTAGCATGTATTTTTTGAAGGATATGAACACTGAAAAACTGCAATGTATGCCACTGTTTAGCAACTTCAGTACTCAGTGGTTTGTTCAAAAACCACAAATTTTAAGAGGAACAAACCAAACATATGAAGCAATAATCAGGATATTCAGTGAAAATCTGGACAGCTGAGAGGCATGAAAGGTAATTATAAACATGATGAATTACATTACACTGAGTTTATGACCGCATCCGTAAAGTGTTTTAATGCTTTGAAGGCCAGCAAAACACTTCACATTTTTTCCCCTGTAACTAAGTACATACAGCTTCAAGTACTACAAAAGATTATCATGTAACCAATCATAACCCCTCTCATTGTTTTCATTGTCCCTTGAGGCAGTCTATTAATAATACCAGACATTAGTGTGTCTTTCATAGTTTTCAGAAACTGCTTCATCATGCAAAACCTTTTGCTCTATTAACTTTCTAAGTTATTCGAGTGATATCAAAAATGATTCCCTGGTGTTGTCTAGTTTCCTCCTTGGCTTTGTCCAGAAATCTTGAGTGAGCATGGCCCTTGTAAGTCACAGACCATTACAGTCAGTCAGTAATGCCAAACATTCAAGTTTCATACTTAGTGTCCATAATATGCTTCATGCTACTAAACCTGTTTTATTAACTTTTGAAGTGACTTAGAGCAATATGTATTTATGTCTAGTCCCTCCTCATATTTTAGGATTTGTTCATTAGCTAAGGTCAGCTAAGAGTTATGCCAGCCACACACCCAAATATTCACGAGTGTGCATGTTTAGACACATACATGTGATTGTGCACGTTTACCCTTCCTATCCCCTCCCCCTAACTAACCACACTACTATGATCACCCAGGCGCACGTCACACATACACACACACACACTCACACTCACACTCTCTCACCTCTCTCACTAGTCCACTGATTTCACTAGTTTGTTATGGGGAATTGCTGGGAAGGAGAGGGAATTTGTTTTATACAAAACAGTGACTGGTATCCAAGGACACTAAAGAGGATTTTTCAAGTTTACAGTTTCTGCTGCTGAGCCCCCTTAAGTTGTACCATTCTGGATGTTAAAATGTTATTTAAATACTATGTAGATAAATAAATTTGTTGAGGCTGACCCCATATTAACAGTTTCACTATACATACTGAGACTCAAGTTTTCTATGTCACTGATGGTTTGGGCCTTTAGCAATGCATACTCCATCAGGCAATATTTATATTATGATTTATGTTTTAATTTTTTTTCACCTTTTTAGAACCAATATTTTTTTCATAGTTATTAGGCTTTGTTTTGTTCTTGGAGAATCTCACTATAGATTTTAGGTATAATTAGCTAATTGTAATATTTTTATCAATAATGCCTTAATAGGAAAAATTGTCATTAAAGTACACATCCACATTTGCACTATCTCAGTGTTACCTCATTCCAGAAGTAAAAACATAGACCTCAATGGAATATGTCATTGAAGTAAGACATGCATTTAACAACTGTCTCCTGACTTCTCACCTGACTTAAGACATGCATTTAGGTTAGCTAGTTTGATATGCATATTTTTGCATGGAGCGATACTTAGAAAGCCTTTGTAAAATCTGGATGGGATACTTGTTATTCTGAACAGTCTATTACTCTGGTCACATTGTACTTAGGTATCTCTAACAAGGACCTCTGAATATACTCAGGGGTACCATATTTATTTGTTTATTTATATATGTAATGTATGTAAATATGTATGTATTTGCTGTTTGTTAACTCGGTTGGTACATTGGTCATAAGAACGTTTTCAGGTATGGGCTGGGCCAAGAAGACAAGAATGCAAAACAGGCAGTCTAAGTATGTGTTAAAACATCACTGGTTTACCCTACACATTGAATACTATCATATACATCTTAAGCAGAACATGAAACAAATTGATTTTAACAGGCAAATATTAAAACATATATATATCTATATATATATATATATATCTATATATATATATATATATTTATTTATTTATTTATTTATTTTATTTGCAGTTTGTTTTCCAGGATAGTCCATTGGGCCACAAGGAGCCCGTTTTCAATGGAGTCCTGGGGCGAAAAGCTCTAGAAACATACAAATACATAGTACAGATAAAGTACAAATGTTTAGTACTCGTTTCTAATAAACATTACAGTGACAGTAAAGAATAAATCAAAGAAATTTTGAATTACAAAAATTGCATCAGATTAAGTAAGTAAAAAAAAAAAATTTTTTTTGAAATAACATAAGGTAATTATTTAATCATTGGTTATATACATCACTAGTGATGGAGAACTATAGGAGACAGTGGTATGCACAAAAGAGTATGAAAATCTGGCAAGAAAGTGTAGTTAGAATTAGGTAGGATGGGCGCATGAGCATTTCCATTGTGAAGTAAGGTGCAAGTGCAGTGAGATTTTAAACAAGGAGTGGTGCAGATAGGAGAAGGGAGAGAGTTCCAAAGGCGAGCTAGAGAGAAGGGCATCAGGTGATTCCCAGCTGGACGTGTGGGTTTGTGCAATTTAATAAGGTTTTGGAAATTCAGTCTCAGGAGTCGGTCTGGTTTGTGCATTTCAAAGGTGTTTGCTAGGAAGGGGCAGAGAGATGGGTTATGAATGAGTTTATGTGCTTGGATGAGTTGGGTATAAGTTAGGAAGTTAGGTAACTCTAGCCAACCTAATTGTTGAAGGGAATTACAGTGGTGGTAAGAGGCTCTATGACCTGCAGCAAACTTGGATATTTTGTTATAACAAGATGAGAGTTTTGTTTTGAGGTAGGTTGGTGAGGATAGTCACAGCATTTAAAAGAGAAGGGATAAGGTATGTATTGGCTAGTGTAATCCTGGTGGAGGGAGAGATAAAGTGACTGTGATGGTAAAGCATACCTAGTTTTTTTGTCTTTTTTTTTTATATTTACATGTAGATGCTTGTCAAATTTTAATTGATCATCAATGGCTATTCTTAGTAATTTTGCATCAGAGACCATTTCTAGGGGAGTATTATTCTTGCTGGTAATTATGAAGGATTGTTTATCTATGGAAGAGGTTTTGGAGGCATTGAATAGCATAAGTTTTGTTTTGGTTGCATTAAGAGCCAGATGGTTGTCTAGCATCCACTGCTCAGTGGAAGAGAAAGCGGCTTGTGTAAGATTGTTAAGAGTTGTGATGGAAGGGCAGGAACAGATTTTAGTAGACTCGTCCGCATATTGAACGTGGCTGGAGTTTGGAATGGCTTGGAAAAAATTGTTTATAAATATGTTAAATAATAGGGGACCTAGAATGGAACCTTGGGAGATGACTGTGGATATATTAAGGAAGGGTGAGGTAGCTATTTTTCCATTTTACTGTCTGCTGCCTGTTTGTGAGAACTTGAGAACCACTGGGTAGAGGAAGGGGACAGGTTAAGTTTAGAGAGTTTGGTAAGAAGCAGGTTGTGGGAAATGGTGTCAAATGCCTTTAGAGAGGTCAAGGAGAGGAGTGGATATGAAGTGGCCAGAATCACGGGCTTTGTTGGTTGTTTCTAGGAAGGAGAAGGGCAGTGGAGGTACTATGACCTGGTCTAAAACCATGTTGTGTGGGGGTAAGAAGCTGATTATTAATGAGATAGAGTAAGAGTTGTTGGTGTACACACTTTTCAAGTACCTTAGGAATAGGGGATAGGATGGTGATAGGGCGGAAGTTTGTAATGTTATTATTATTGCTGCCTTTGTGGAGAGGAATGATAAAGGCTTTCTTCCAGAGTTGGGGGACCTGGCATTCTAAGATGGACCAATTAATTAGTATACTGACAGAGAAGGCTATTTCTTCTGCAGCTACTTTTAGGAAGTAGGAGGAGATTTCATCAGGGACATTGGAACGAGGTTTTAATTTTAGGAGAAGTCTTTTTTTAGTAAATATGGAGATGGGATTGATGGAGAAAGATGGGGGGTGGGGGCTGGGGCTGTTGGGGGGAGGAAGGGGTGGGTTTGGGCTGATGAAAAGCCACTGAATTATTGATGAAGGATGATTTTAGTTTGCTGATGGAGTCAATGAAAAAGGAGTTAAATTGGGTAGCTAAGTCCAGGTCAGTTGCATCTGGGTTAGGGCAAGGGTTTTCTGTGTTACCACGGTTGAGGAGAGATGAAGTTCCCTTCCAAAATAGCTTGGGATTTGTTTTGTGGTTAATTTGGAGGGTAGTGAAATATACTTTGCGATCAGAGGCTATAAGTTTTTTGACTTTGTTTTGTAATGTTTTGTATTCAGTAAGGGTGATAGAGATTTTATTTTTTTGGTATCGTGTCCAGGCTTTGTTGCGTAGCACATGGTAGCTAAAGTGTTTTTAGTTAGCCAGGGTACAGGGTTACTTTTTATACGTTTAGTTTTTAGTGGGGCAAATGAGTTGAGTAGGTTTATGAAAGTGGTGTTAAAGTAGGAAACAGCATTATCTAAAGGAAGGGTTTTTTAATGGGTTCCAGTTGGTGTTTTTTAGTGTATTAGTGAAAGTTTCGGGATTGAAGTTATTTAAGCAGCGAGTAGAGGTGTAGGAGTGGGTTAGTTGCATAGAAGAGGGGGGACGATGGGCGAAAGTGGGGAAATGGTCTGCTAGTGGGTCTGGGAGAATACCACTGTCTTTGATATAGTGAGGATGGGATACCAAAATCCAGTCTATGGTACTTCCAGTAGTGAAGCTCTTAGCTGGTCCTAGTGGTGGAGTTGATTAGTTGTATAAATTTGTATAGGTTAATATTGAGAGAGTTGGTGGGGGATTGTATTGCGGCCCAGTTTATGTTAACATTACCCAGGATTATGGTTTCATGGTTAATGTTGGAGGAGACCCAGGAGAGAATTTCTTCAAGGGATGAGATATTATCTCCAGGGGGGAATATAGAGAGAGAGAACAAATATTAGTTTATCCAAACAGAAAGCTCAGAGACACTCCAAGGCTGTGGATGCAAATAAAGTTCTCAGATGAAAACAGTTCCAAGTAGTAAACTCCAATAAATCCAATGGACGAAGTTTGAAATGAAGAAAGATTTATTGTGCAGAGTTAGGGTAGCACTTTCACCCTGCTGGACTTCCTCAGACCTATAATACATACAATAAAGGGGACACAAAGAATATATAGCCACCTAAATATGACATTCCTTCCTACAATTAATCTGTTTAAAAACTAAACAGAAAAAAAAATTCACCTCATAAACATGCCCTAAAAATGGAAATAAAAACATACATAAATGCATTCATAAATATAAAATGTAAACATAAGTAAGAATACATACTTGAATTCGACTTACAAAAAATAACGCAGTTTTTGGAAAATATTTCAATTTATAAAAAATATATTTAAATATGTTCAACTTTTATGTAATTTAAAATGTATAAAAGAACATATCCAAGTTCAACATAAAATCAGAAAGGGACATTAGTTATAACAATATAAATTGTGTCATCTGACAGTCAATCTCCTATTTTTCAAAGCTGGCTTAATGGAAACTTTATCATTAAGAGATGGGTTTCATGTCTGCCCTTAGCCTGATGATCCAGTCAACTTCTATTCTCTCTGTGTAATTTAGACAGAAGTGATTCCACCTGTCTTGGTACAACAGACCGTCCAACCACTTGGAAATCTACAGTCAGAGTATCCCTTAACTACACACAGGACATTGGCCCAGTTAAAAATGTCTTTCATAGGCATCGGGAAGTCCTAATGGCGTATCCTGAGTTAAAGGGACTAGTAGGTACCGAACCTAATTTTGTCTATAGGAATAAGATGAATTTAGAGAGATTATTATGCTATCCTAGAGGTTTCAGTGGTCTGAATGAGCTTTACTCATCTATAGGTACGCAACTATGTAGCAAATGTAATTTTTGTGAATTTGTTTGTGTAGAATCTCATTTCACACATCCCATCACCCTACAACGGTTTGATTTTAGAGTAACTGCTACTTGTAATACACAACATGTGGTTTATCTGGCTAAGTGCATAGCCTGCACTGCGTTTTATATAGGAAAAACTGATAGATGCCTAAGGGACAGGATTAGGAAACACCTGTACAATATACATATGCAATCTCCTAACAATGCACTCTTGAAGCATGTCACACACACTAATGACCAGCATAGTTTCAAATTCCAGGTCCTACAAGTGAACATACCCAGTACCAGAGGTGGAAATATTAGAAATTACACAGAGAAAATAGAAGTTGAATGGATCATCAGGCTAAGGGCAGACCAGAACTCAGGACTTAATGATAAAGTCTCCATTAATCCAGCTTTGAAAAATAGGAGATTGACTGTCAGATGACACAATTTATATTGTTATAACTAATATCCCTTTCTGATGAGATTTTATGTTGAACTTAGATATGTTCTTTTATACATTTTAAATTACATAAAACTGGAACATATTTAAATATATTTTTTATAAATTGAAATATTTTTCAAAAACTGCGTTATTTTTTGTAAGTCGAATTCAAGTATGTATTCTTACTTATGTTTACATTTTATGTTTATGAATGCATTTATGTATGTTTTTATTTCCATTTTTAGAGCATGTTTATGAGATTACTTTTTTCTGTTTAGTTTTTAAATAGATTAATTGTAGGAAATGATGTCATATTTAGGTGGCTATATATTCTTTGTGTCCCCTTTTTTGTATGTATTAAAGGTCTGAGGAAGCCCAACAGGGTGAAAACGCTAACCTAACTCTGCACGATAAATCTTTCTTAATTTCAAACTTCAGCCATTGGATTTATTGGAGTTTACTACTTGGAATTGTTTTCATCTGAGAACTTTATTTACATCCACATCCTTGGAGTGTCTCTGAGCTTTCTGTTTGGATTTATCTTTGTTTTTCAGCATCGGAGCACTTACTCCTTAGTCACTTGCTCTCTTGACTTTGTTTTACAAATATTAGTTTATGCTTGTTTAGGTGGAGTACGGCTAGTGTTATTTCTGCCTTGCCAAATTTGGGGAAGGGTTTGGTGTAAGGGGTAACTAAGAGGGAAGCTGAGTAAAGGAGTGCTACGCCACCCCCTTTTTTGTGTCCTGCCATTCCTAAGCATGTGATAGTTGGGTGGTATTAATTCCGAATCTTTTATGTGGGGCTTAAGCCAGGTTTCTGAGATGGAGAGAATATCAGGCTAGTTATGTAGAAGCCAGGCTTGAACATTTGGGATTTTGTTACATAAGCTCTGAGCATTTAGAGCTGAGATGTGGAGGGGTTTGCCTTTTGTTTGAGGGAGATGGGTTTGTGGATCTGGGCTTTTTGTGGTAGAGGGGCCTGGGTTTGGGTGGATATCCATGGAGAGAAGGATAGAGACTAGCTTAGTCACTATCTCCACTTACTTGGTTATGTAAACGGTTCACAGAAATGTGAAACATTTATTGTACCTACTTTTGGGAGAGGTACCCAAAACTATCCAGACTTGGTGAAATAGTCATAGCTAGTTGCTGTAAAAAGGTGTTCTTTATAAGAGGGGATATGACTTGCTCCAAATTGCTTGCTTGTATCCTTGATTTTATCTGGGGGCGTGCTTCAAATAGATGGGAGTTATTTTTGAAAGGGTTATTTTTGGTTTTTGATAGTTTGAAAAGTGATGTATACAATGTAGTACTTTAAGAGTATTGCTATGAGTAAGGGCTACTCCATATTTGTAGTTTATTTTTTCAGGGGGACAGTAGTGGTTATAAATAAGCCTAAAAGATAAGTTTGTTTAATAAGAAAGATGCAATTTCCTGCATGGGAAGTAATTTAGCCTGTGATGTTCCTAACTGACGCTAAGATAAATAAATCTTAATATTTTATTCTCTGTTTTTTGAAGTATAACAGAGTTCTCATAGGTTCATAGATTCATACTAGGCTATCTGCCCAAGGGCATTTATAAGCCTGGCCCATAGTTATTTGGCTTTCGCCACCCCTTTAGTTTGAATAAAACTATGCCTATTATTTTGCTGTGCCTCTGTCAAGCAGTGACACTGAAGTAATCCCTGGGGTATATCTGCGATCTCCCATCCATTGGTCAAGATTCCTCTTGAACAAGGCCAGTGAGGTGCTCTGCCTCACATGTACCGGGATTTTGTTCCACAGCATAGGGAGTCTCTGGGTGATGAATCTGTCCCTCCAGCACGTTCTATTAATAACCGTGTCAAGGTTTAAGTCTCCCCCCTTGTGGTTCTGAGGGATCTAGATTTTTTGAGGTGAAGCATATTCATCAAATCTGGGTTTGACATGGCCTTATATGTCAGGCACAGGTCACCTCTGAGCAAGCGGTATGAGACTGAATAGAGCTGGAGTTCTTTCAGTCGGGCAGCATAAGACATATTTTTGAGACCCTTTATCCTTTTGGTGAGGAACTTTTGGGGCCTTTCCAGCTGCTGCAGGTGTCGGGTCAGATACATTCTGAATGGGGCATTGTACTCAATCATAGGTCTAATGAGTGATGAGTACAGGGGGACGATGACCTCCCTTGATCTAGATGTGAATCCCTTCATGATCAGGTGGGCAATGTAGAAGGTTTTCCTAACTACTTTAGCAACATGAGTGTCAAACGAAAGGCTACTGTCAACCTGGGTCCCCAGATCCCTGATGACTTCTTCTGTGCTCAGTGGATTGCCACCTATATGGTAGCTAGGGGTAACCTTGTTTTTCCCGAAGGGTATGACTATGCATTTCTTGGCATTTAACTTTAGGCCATGGCTCTGGCACCAGTTATCCATTTCTGTTACATCCGCGGTAGTGCAGCAGTAGTATTGTTGTCTCACAGCAAGAGGTTCTCCCGTTTGTTTCTCGGCTGGAGTGCGGGGAGTGCCTTCTGTGTGGAGTCTGCATGTCCTCCCCGCAGTTGGGTGGGCGTTCGAAAGACATGCGTAAATGGGTGTGCCTTCGTTGAAGGTTGGACATCGAACTGGCACCTCGGCGTTCGTGAAAATCTACTGCCAATCATTAGCGGACCAAAGTTCCGCTGTGGCGACCCCTAACTGCGAAAAGCTGAAAGACAACAACAGAGTTCTCGAGTTCTGGGATGTAGCTAAGGAAGTTAGATCTAGCACATATTCCATCTTGGGCAACATAATTCCAATGGCTATAGCACATTTGTCATCACTAGAAAGATGAGAAATTTTGTAAGCAGCTTTTAGTTGGATTCCATACAAGCTGACCTAATTTTTTGTATGTTGGAGAGAAGTCAATCTAGGATCTGGAGTTAAACCTTGGTATGTCTTATGGATTACCATGATCAGTAAATATGTGTCATGCTCATAGATGTGTACTCTATTATACGCAGCACCAATCTTTACCCAAATCAGACAATGTGACCTAGACAAACTAGAATCATGCTACAATAAAATAGCCAAGTTTGCTACTAACTCAACCTATAGAACCAATCACTGTGCTGCACTAAAAGAACTAAAATGGCTTGAGCTACCACAGCTACTTAACTATCACCAGCTGGGTACAGCCTACAATATTCTCAAATATCCTGAAAAAAAACCCTCATTATCCAACCTACTTACTATCTATACTACAAACCGATACCTAAGATCCAGTGAAAAATCTCTCCTCTCCATCACCAAGCCTAACAATAATGCAGGGAAAGCGCTCTACTCCCACACCGTTGCCAGAAATTGGAACTCTCTTCCCCTATCTGTGTCCACTGCCCCCTCCACATCCATATTCAAAAACTCCCTCAAATCGCACCTTTTTAGTACATGGTTATGTCCTTGTATCACATAACCCTACCCATGCTACTATTAACTCCCCAAATTCCTCTCTGATCACATGCTGGAGCTCTGATCCCCTGTAGGCTTGGTCATCTGAAAGGGTACTTTTAACTGTAAAATCTTACTTGATATATTTTCTTTTCTTACCAAAGTATGACTGACATTGTCTTTTTACCCATGTTCTATATCTTTTACCTGGAGTGTTTTTATTAATTCTTGTTATATTACTATGCTCAGCATACATGATGTAACCTGTTTTGTGTATTATGCTGGATGTACTGTATTTGTATAACTTGATGTTGGAGCTTTTCTCCCCGGGCCTCCGCTGAAAATGGACCTGGTCCAGTCGGAATTTCCCGGTTAACAAATGTAAAATAAATTTTGGGGTGTTTAGTGTAACACAGTATGTTTGTAGCCAGTTACAGAGGAGATGAAACTCATTTTGTAGCTTAGGCTGATTACGGAGGCAGAGCTACCATAAGACAATGTCATCAGCATACATTAATCAGTTTAGATGTGGTCGGTCCTAGGGGAAGATCATTAAAATAGAGGAAAAATAGGGTGAGCTTTCCTGTCTGGTTGCTAATTCCTTATGTAGAAAGCCTGATGCCTGGGCAGTTTTTTTCTGTCAGCTGTCTTTCCATTTTTACTGACAAGCTAAACACTGGAATCTTGACACTGTTTTAAAAACTAGACTAAACTGTATTTTGATGGCAAGTACTTTTGTGATTTATTCCATTATGATTGTAGTTACAAATGTCAGACTCCCATTTCAGCTAAATAAGGCTGTAGGAAAATTTTCTGTTTGGTATAACTCATATTTTGCCCTCCTACCTAATATTAAAAAAATATATTTCTCTAGTCACTTGCTGCTTTTATAGAGTTAAGAAGTGGACACATCATTTTAGGTTCCTCCCTACAGTCATAAAAAGGCTATTTTATCGAGGTATTCATATGTCAAAGCAAGTTGAGTACATATTCAATGTTGAAGGCATGAGTCTAGAAACTTCTGGATGTTCTGGGCTTTGTGACATATAATGTTTCTGACACATTCAGAAGATGATTACTCATGTGACTGTTCTTGTTCACCCGTCCATGCAGCTTAAAGAATGGTGTCCTGTAAAATGTATTCATTGTTTGGTACAAATAACAAATGTCATTCTTTTGCTACTCACCAGCAAGTCAGTTTATAGCTATTTTGGGAATTACTCTTATTTTCTGACATGCTGCTTGCGATACAACTGATAAAAAAGTAAGAAAGAGCATGTTGTGTAATACTGAATCTTTGTGGACGTTGTAGTAAAGAAAGTAAAATAACAAAGGCAAGCAAATCATGTGACTGAAAGGGTCTTTGCATTTGTGAGTAAAGCTATGAAGAAACAACATGTCTGTCTCCTGTCTTATGTATTCTATATACTCATTAGAGGTTCTTTATCCATTAATGTCTCTTTCAGGAATGTTATAAACTAGAATCTGGAATACCAAATGTTGTGTCAAATCAGAAATCAAGATGTCAGAATGTTTGCAATTTGAAACAAACAGTCTCCGTGGTGTCCCTCAAAGTCTCACAAACCCAGTATGTCAATATACTGGGTCCAACAACAAATAATGAAGAAGCTTCTCTGTGTGGAAGATCTAAGATTTCCTAGAGTTCCTTAGAGTTCAGGCACCTAACAAAAACATACTGTGAATATCCCACTTAATAACAGGTGGTAGAAATACTTTCTTTAAAAACTTTCCTAATTATAAATCCACTAATGAAAGTAGGGAAGCACAAGCTTGTTTAAGTCGAATCTTCGTTGTTAAAAACAAACAAGCGATGCAAATAGTAGTTGAAAAAAACAGAATAAAGTACAGAAATGGAATGGTGAATTTCTATACTTTATTCTGTTTTTTCGACAACTATTTGGATTGCGTGTTTGGTTAAGGATCACAACAGACTCTTGGGTTATGTCATTTTCCTCCCTTTTTGGGAATTCTTCAACCTCCTAGTGAACAACTTCCTCTTTTACCAGAGGTGTTCTTTCTCTTTTGTATCAGGGCACAATTCAAGCTGTGCTTCCTACCCAGGTAAGGAGGAGTTTTTATTCCAGAATGTTTTTGGTTCCCCGAATGGAGGGCACTCAGAGACCAATTCAGGATCTTTCCCATCTCATCACCGTTCTCAAGGTCCCTTACTTTCGGATGTTGAATTTTCAAACTTTATTTCCCCCTTCTTCTACCCTAGGCCCTTCTGGTCTCTCTGGATCTCAAGGGTGCCTGCCTTCATATCCCTATCCATCCCCTTTTCAGGAAATTTTTACATTTCTGTTTCCTCCTTGCATTTTCAGTTCTCTGCTTTGCCCTTTGGCCTCTCTACTGCCCCCAAGGGTATTCACCAAATGCCACGCTACTGTCATTGTCTTTTACAGGATGTGAGGAGTTTGAATCTTTCCCTATCTGGATGATCTGCTCATAAAAGCTACTTCCTCTGATGATTAAGTCTGGAATTCACCACAAACTTCCAGAAATAGCTCTGATGCCTTCTCAGGATCATATTTTCCTTGGTTGTAGGCTTCAGACCACCCCCATGCTGGCATTTTGCCTGCCCCCCCCCCCAAGGCCCTGTCTCGCACTGCTTTTTTCCAGTTTCTTCTTCCCGTGGCTTCAGTAATGGCCAGGGAATTTTTCAGTGTTCTCAGGTGCATGGCTTCTACCATTCCCATGCTTGTCTGGCAAGACTTCAGATGAGAATGCTTCAGAGGCACCTCAATTCAGTATGACTCCAGCATTGCCACCCCTTGGACTTCCTGTTACCCTCCTTCACTGTCTCAAGCTCGAACTTCAGTGTGGATTCATCAACTTTCTCTCAACTTGGGGCTTCCTTTCCAAGCCCCAGTCCCAACTCAAGAGCTGTTTACAAATGTCTCAGACAGGGGATGGGATGCCTCCTTTAGCCCCCTCAAGTGTCAGGATCTCATGCCTCTTCATCAAAGGTCACACCACATCACTATAAAGGAGAGGGGGGCTGTGTTTCTGGCTGTTCAGGCTTTTCATTCTGTGCTTCATCCTGGGCCCCTCAAATTTTTCACAAACAATACCACAGTGATATGGTATGACAACAAGCAAAGGGAGTACAACGTCCTATCATTTTTGCAAACTAGTTCTTCAGCTCTGGGATTTAGCTGTCTAGTATCAAGCGATTTTTCAGGCAGTTTACATTCCCTCAGAGCACAATCTAGTGTCAGACTCTTTGAGCAGGTCCAGCACATAAGCTCACAAATGGATGCTTCACAGAGATTTGTTCCCAGACATTGTCCATTGGGGGTATTCCTCAGGTAGATCTTTTTACCTCGACTCTGAACAGACAACTTTCTTTATTCTGTTCCAGAGGCCCAAGTCTTTTGGCTTGGAAAGTGGTTACCTTGTCTTTTCCTTGAGAGGGTTTTTTCTCTACCCCCCCCCCCTTCCACTCTTGGTAGATCTTTTTGCCTCCTCTCTGAACAGACAACTTCTTGTATTCTGTTCCAGAGCCCCAAGTCCTTTGGCATGGAAAGTAGACACCTAGTCTTTTCCTTGGGAGGATTTTTTTCTCTACACCTTCCTCCCCTTCCACTCTTACCACAAGTCTTGCACAAGATCAGGCAGCACTCTCCTAAAATCATGCGAATGACTTCTTTTTGTCCCAGACAGTATTGATTCCCCCTTCTTTCTAACTTAGCCAGGGGCAATCACCACAAGTTACCTCACCGAGACAAGGTGTCTTTTTATCCATTTTCACTTGTTCACTCTTTAACTGATGCTGTGGGTGATAGGGATTTGATCCCTTTCAGGCATCTCTTTTCTGAGGATGTGCTTCATGTTTTGCAGGAGGCCAGGAAACCCACTACCAGGAAGTCATATCTGTCCATATGGAAATATACCTCTCTTGCCATCAGGATCCCTTATCTGTGGAGGTTCCTCTGGTTCTCTCTTATTTGTGTGATTTGCTCCATGCTGGGTTAGCATACTGTTCAGTTAAAACTCACCTTTCAGCAATTTCCGCTTGTCTGCCCTTGCATTCTCCTTTGGCCTGTAGATTTGTGGTTAAGTAATTTATTAAATGCATCCTTCATATCAGGCCTCCCAGGAAACCTATTCCGCCTTCTTGAGACCTCAGTTTTGTCCTTGAAAAATTGATTTGTGCTACTTTTGAGCCTCCTTCTTCAGCATCATTACAACATTATACTTGAAAAGCTGTTCTCTTTTTGGCTCTCACTACAGCCAAGAGAGGCTCTGAACCTCAGGCTCTCATGGCCATTCCTCCTTTCCATGTTTTCCACAAAGACAGGGTGTCCCTTCATACTAATTCTTCTTTTATGCCTAAGGACGTAAATGAAATTTTCCTTAATCAGTCTATTCATCTTCCCTTCTCCACAGTCTGCCAGTGAGAAGGTCCTTCACACCTTGGATTTGCATAGGCATCTCAGATATTATATGTGCAAAACTAAAGTTATTCACAAATCTAACCAGCTTTTTGTTTCCTTCCATCTCAGGTCTTTAAGTTTGGCTGTTTCTAAGCAAATCATCTCTTCTTGGATTCTAAGGCTATTTCTTTATTATTATTATTTTTATCACGGAAAGTGTCTTTCTTCATCAGTAAAGGCTCATTCTACGAGGGTTGTTGCTTCCTCTGTTTTTTTTTCAAGGGGCTGGATACCAATTCCATCACTGAGGCTGCTACTTGGTCCTCTATTCATAGTTTCACTAAGCATTACAAGTTGGATGTTATTTCCAGGACCAGGTCTGGCTTTGCTAGGGCTATCCTACATGGGTTTTTGGAGGGCTCTTCTGCACCATCTTCCTGACAGGTTCCTCCTCTGCTTCAGCCTTGTTCTTTCCTGTCCTCTTCTTCTTTTTTTCCTCCTGGATGCATAAGGTTTTCCTGGTCCCTAGGGGAATTCTGGAGCTTTTCCAGTTCTGAATGTGTGTGCCCATATGTCACCTTTATGTCCTGTGCCTTGCGCGGAGATCATACATGTGAGATATGATGCCTACAACTACTAAAGGCTTTGATATACTTGCCGGACATTGGGCTATCTTTGGCAAGAGATCCCTTTAGTAAAGAATACTGCAGTAATAAAGAGAAGGATATCAACTGCATGGTAAGATTTTATACCACTGTACTTTCTAGATATAGTTATTGGTTTTTGCTGTTGTCATGGATAAAACTTTTAAAAAATACAGTAAGTGTAGGTGCAGACCCCCGCCACAGGATGCTCACTGCCTTTGTTTTGTTTGTTTAGGTCCACAACACCTCACAGTTAGTTGCTGTATTTGCAAGGGCTGTGGTCTATGGTCCCATAGAACAGTGTGTGTGCTGTATCTTTAAGAAACATTTCCAAGTGTGGCACGTGCATATAAGTAGCAAGCACATGCAGGCAGCAGTGCCATTTTGTGAGAGCAGCCAGAGTGTGAACATGTATGAGTGCGGTAGACAGTCTTGTTTATAAGTTTATCTAAGTTTAAGTTACTAACCCTCAATCCTGATGTGTTTGTATATAATAAAGCTGCTTGAACAGAACCCTTAACTGTTCGTCAGTTTTCTCCTGACCAGGCAAGCGACATACAGGAAGAACAAATTCATAATCAAAGGCCTTCTCCCATCTCAGCCAGTAGGCAAAGCAGAAAAGAAATGAGGTAAGGGCAAGGAGCCTGAAAATCTTAGGGCTGACCAGCCAGGTCCCTCTTCTTCCCCTAAAGTGGCCAATAAAGATTCTTCTCCTTACACTGTACTGAGGCAGAAGTCTTCAGTCACAAGGTCTGTTATGGTTAGCAACAAGTGTCTTTCAAACTCTTATGAGAGGAAATTATCCCATTTCTTGGTTTCCTGACCACCTTCTACTTCCCTTAAATTACTATATCCTTCAAAAATACTACTGAAGCTGATTGGGTGCGAATACTGATGGCCTTGTTGAAGACTTGGATGCAACTGGGCATCATCCCATGCAGGAGTATGGACCTGTATTAACCGGGGGGGGGGTCTCACCTCTTTTAGTTCCTTTATCGATGATAGTTTCTACACTGGCAGTCTCAGAGCTGGCTACCCACCTGAATCCTGTCTAATCTCAACTCTTCACCCCCTCTGGGCTGACATTACTCATCCAATTCACTTGAGACTGGCTACTTTGGTGTGGAGTGGGTCTCATACCTGAATGGTCAGATTCATGTCCTTGGCACTGTTTACAGTAGAAAAGAGTTCAAGCTGATGATTCTTATTTCTGACTCTAGGCTGGCCAGGTCTTTATGGTTGGAGCTACCTTCCTTGGCACCATACATGTCTGCTTCCACAGAGGAGGATTCTATTGCAAGTGGGGCCCCTCAGCATATATGGACTCTGGATCTGCCTTAACAGCCTTCCCCCCAGGCTGTCAGCAGGGCATCCTTCAATACCAGCTGTACCCCAGGATGTTCGGCCATCTTCCCTTCAACCTATTCTTCAAGACTGCCAGGGACAGAGCAGAGTAGTATTCTTTTAAGAGTCACAGCAGGTG
Source organism: Protopterus annectens (assembly GCF_019279795.1). Lineage (NCBI taxonomy): Eukaryota > Metazoa > Chordata > Ceratodontiformes > Protopteridae > Protopterus > Protopterus annectens. The sequence continues at coordinate 597,271,686 of NC_056728.1, forward strand.
TAATCTGACTCCTCCACAGACTCCAACCAATCACAGCTAGAGATTCTCGGGAAGAGAACATGTAAAAGGAAGTGTGTAGACTCTCCATTTCAGTCCACTACCCCCCGACATTGATGTGGATGAAAGAGAGGGTTGCCTCTATTTCCCACTTGAAGACATCACATTTGGCGAGGTCCTAGAATTGATGAAGGTGAGGGGATCCCGGCCATCTGACCCACTTTCTCAGGATGAGGAAATACTCTTTGATGCAGATGGCTCTGCTTTCTGTACCTTTCGGGTATTTCCTCCTACTGATCATCTGATAGCTTTGGTTGCCAGGAGGGCATGGCAGGACCCAGATACAATGGAAGCCATTCCAAGTAAAGCAACAAAGTTTTGCATCACCCTAAAGGTAGTTTTGGTGTAAAGATCCTCTTTTGGACTCGATATGCAGCCACCAAGAAGGATCTCAAGGAGGAGTCCTCTGTTACCTTTCCCCCAAACAAGGAGTCCATGGTGATAGGATGGAAAAGTGCATTTCCAATTCTGGTACTGAGAGTGTTAAATTACTTGGTCTAAATGAACAGATTCCAAAGGGACATAGCCAAGCAAGCCATGGATACTTTGGTTCAGCCCATGACTCAGGAGTGCCATGCTAAACACCACAAATCTCTTCTTGTGTCTATATCACAATGCAAACAATGGAGCAGCCAGAGCAGCAGGCACTGACATAACTCTTCAGTGTCATGTCTGGTTCCACCTGTGCAACTTCACAGACAGCTTTAAGGCATCCTTTACTAATGCCTCCTTTGGTGGATCTTCACTTTTCAGACTAACAGTTAATGAGAGGGTGATGAGGTGCGACCAATATGGGCAGGTGCTGTCTGCCATGGGAGTCAGACTTTAGAACCCTCAGAGATCATTCTGTAGGAATCAGAATGGTTCCAAATCAGTATGGTTTAGAAAATCCTAGGGTTAGTCCTATGACTCCCCCTTCTGACAGTGGTGGCTGAGATAGTGGCAGCCCTTTTAATGGACACAGACCAAGCAATTGATGGGGTCTGCAGAACCCAGGGTTACAGACGGTCCTTCTCAGGAAGGCACAATCCGCACTCCATAATGCTTGCCTAACCTTCCATCTCTGGAGGCAGTTAGGTGTTGATAAATGCCCCTCCATCTGTGTGGATGGCCGTCACTGAAGGCAGCTGGGTAGGAGAAATCATATCCAGAGGCTATATCATACCATTTTTAAAAGGCATTTCAGTAGAAGCCCCATTACCAAATGTTCCACCATGCCAATTGCAAGTGGCTCTTCAGCTGTCTGTACTCCTTCAAAAAGAGCCATTCAGGAGGTCTCTTCAAAATGGAGAAGGTCATCACTTTATTCAAGATTATTTTTTGTTCCAGAGAAGAACAAGGACTTCAGCCAGTACTGGATCTCAGCAGTCTAATCCAATTTATAAAAAATACCCTATTCAGAGCAGTCATGTTATCAGTGATTTTGCCCTCTCTCAAGGCAAATAACTGGACATATTCCATAGATCTACAGGATGCCTGCCTCCACATAAAGAGCACAAAGGCGTCCAAGAGGTTTTTGCAGTTTCAGATAGGAGCCAATCGTTACCAGTTCAGATCCTTCTCCTTTGGTCTCACCACAGCCTTCTAGGTATTCACCAAGTGTATGGCAGTACTATTAGCCCACCTGAAGTTAAAAAGAATCTATGTACTTTTATCTAGGTAAATAGTTCTGAGCTGCAGCAACCAAAGAATCTTTACTAACAGACACAGACTTTTTTTTTTACAACTCTGCCTATCTTTAGACATATCAGTAAACTATTAAAAATTACAGCTAAAACCTTTACAGTAAATTACTTTTATCGGATGCCATCTGGACAGAACTTCATGGTTGGTATCGCTTATCCCAGAAAGAATACTCTCCCTTTAATATGCAATTTGAAACCTGTACCATCATCAAAATCCCCTGCTGGTGTTTGTTTTAAGAGTTCTGGGCCTCCAAGTGTATTTAGTTTCTAAGGTACACTACACTAGATTTCTCATAAGTATTCTCCAGTGTTTGCTGTCCTCACACTGGACATAACTAATGGATTCCCTCTCAGCCATCATTGCTTTAATGCAGTCATGAGTAATCATTTGAACTGTTAGCTGACAATCTCCATTCATCAGGTAAGTAGACCTTTTGTTCCACAATTCACTTAGTCCTCCTTTCCTAGTACTGCATGAATATTTCTCTTATTTTGAGCTCTATCTACAACTCCTGATACTGTTAGGTGCATATATTTGCTACTGTACCACTCAGTCCCATGGTATATGCTTCTGTATAACTACTGATGTACAAGTGACTACACCCTGATTCTGTTTTTACTGTCAGACTCTTGTGTCTGCTACTGTACTACTCAAAGAGCCATGGTATATGGCTGTAAATAACGTCTGATGCACAAATGTTTCCACTTAGGACTTGTTTATACTATTTCTGTGTACACTTTGTTGTACTAGTTATATAATTAGTTTATGCACTTTGGACTTGTTACACTATTTGTTTGTACTAATTGTGGAGCTTTTCTCCCTGGGTCTCCACTGAAAAAGGGCTTTTGCTCAGTCAGACTAACCCAGTCAGCAAATGTCAAATAAATAAATAAATCATAATAAATAATCCGCTACAGTAACTATGGATGCCTCCTCTTTGGTGTGTGTGTGTGTGTGTGTGTGTGTGTGTGTGTGTGTGTGTGTGTGTGTGTGTGGTGGAACATTTCAAGGGGAGGAAGGACTTTGTTATCAATCAGATGCCAGTCTGCACATCAGTATTCTGGAGGTGAGAGCAATCCTCCCAGCATTGTAGGAATTTCAGGAGTTCTTATCTTTGGGAATGATAGCCATACAAATGAACAATATGTTAGCAGTATGGAAACATGAAGGAACCGAATCTTATCCCTCTTTGCAGATAGGCCATGAGAGTATGGTAATGGGCTTTGTCTTCAGGTCACCTTCTACTGGCAACACACATTCTAGGGAAGTCCAACTGGCTAGCGGGCTCATCAAGCCTTTACTGATGCTTTAAGTGCAGTCTCTCAATTCATCAGTGGCTCAAGAAATTTTCAGTTACAGGGTCCTGCCTTGCTGCAAATTGTTTGCCTCTTCCCCAGCACCAAGTACAGAAGCTAGTTCACCCTAGTTCCACCAGAGGAACTGTCATACAGTCAGCTGGTGGCCCCTCATGGTCTCCTTTATGCCTTCTTCCCCTAATATCCACGTTTCTGCAGAAGGCATGAACTTGCAAATCTCAGATGATTTCCATTGCTCCATGCTGGTTCAGACAGATTTGGTTTCCTCTACTCAGGCCTCATTTGCAGAAGCTTCAGTGGCTTCTAGCTCCACAACCAGATATTCTTTCAGACCCCTCTAGTCAGCAGTGCTTGGGCCTTCACAACTTCAAGTACACCACATAGTTTCTCCAGTTCCCATATTTACCACACATACTTCTCTTTAAGAAAAAGTAAACCAATTTCTTTTCAGGCACTCACAATTAGTCTTCTCAAAAGATTTGTAAGAGTAAATGGAAATGTTTCTCCATCTGAGACACCAGTAAAGGATTTGACCCAAATTCCGTGCCTACTGCATATATTTTACAATCTCCTTCTTCACAGATGTTCTTCATCTCACATTGCTGCAGTTCTTACACTTGGGTAGTCCGCTGTCCTCGGTCGGCCCGAATATCAAAGTATAAGGCTGACGTCGGTCAAGGCGCATTTGACTGACATCAGGACGTCAGGGTACAAATGCGCATGACCGACGTCATATCCTCAGTCTTTTTTGCCGCATGGTCCGATGCAGAAGCAGTATTGCAAGTGCCGGTTGGCGTTCTGAAATTTTTCGTTTTCGGAGTTTCAGACCGAGTCAAAGTTGGCTAAGTACCCCGTTGGGGAATATTTTAGTTTTTTCTTGCCTCAGTGGTTTACCGGATGTCAGAAAAAGTGAATAATTGTATTTCTTGTGGGAAACAGATACCGCATAGAGACTATCATACTTTGTGTATTCCTTGTTTAGGGCCTGAGCACGACGTTGTTGGGTGTCGCTCTTGTGCTAGATTTAATAAGCGTACTATAAAGAGGAGATTAGATTGTGCCAGGTTAGTCTTTGGGAAGCGGTGCAATTACAAAATGCCATCGGATGCTCCGACGCCCGCTTCTTCGAAGAAGCGCAAGGACAAAGCAGTGAAGCCTAGGCTAGAAGAACCGTCCGTTCCGGACGCCGGTTCTTTAGAGGTGCCGGTGGTTCCACCGGAGGTTTCTTTGGGATCCCAGGGAGAGACCTTGTTATTGCAGGATGTGGCCTCTCAGGAGGCAGGACAGGGTGATGGGGCTTCTCAGGTTACTATACTCCCCTCCCTGCCTAGGGTGGTTAGGCCCTCTCCTTCTGTTTCCAAGGCTTCTCCTAGAGGCAGGCCAGGTTTAGCTTCAGTTGGTGTCACCCCTAGTTCTTCTGGAACTGTGCCCAAGAAGCATATGCTTAAAATGGCAGAAGATTTGATTACTCTGATTAGGGGTTCTTTGCCCCCTCCTGATAAGAGACCTAGGGTAGAGCCTGAGCTAGGGAGTTTTGAGCAGGCTTCGGATGTTTCAGAGTCTTCGGCTGAAGACTTGCAGGAGTACTCTCCTTATTCTGATTCTGATGTGGATGATTCTACTCCTTCTGCTTCTCCTCCTGAGGATTTTTCTTTTTCAGAAACTCTTCATTCCATGAGGGAGCATTTTAAGTGGGAAGGTCAGGACTTCTCTGATTCCAGGAAAAGGCTTAGGGAATTTTTGTTTTTACCCCAACATAGGCCTTTAGCTATACCTCCTGTTTTAGATGTAGTGGAAGATGTTTTTACAGAGGCTTCTCTTAATCCTGATTCTTTGCCTCCTGCTCCTGTTAAACCGGATAGGTATTACAGGGTGCCTGAAGTTCATAAGTATCTTTTTAAGAGTCTGAGGGCGGACCCAGAGACTGTTAGCCAGGGGCCTAAGGGTGTTAAGGCTTCTGTTGTCAAGAATCCGGTTCCTGCAGATAAAGAAGCCAGGGCCTTGGATAGATGGGGAAAGAAAGTTTATACTTCTTCCACTCCAGCTATGAGGGCTTTGAATTGCCAGTTTCACATGTTAAAATACCAAAATTATCTCCTTTCACAGTTGAAGTCTAAGGTTGATGCTCTGGCGGAAGGTATTGATTGTAAAGAGTTACAAGATTTAGTACATGTTTCTGAACAGGTGGGTAAGCATTCTTTGCAATGTGGTTTTGATGCTGTACAGGCCTCGTCTAGGGTGGCTGCCACTGGGTCAGTTCTTCGCAGGCACGCCTGGCTGAGGGATCAAAATTTATCTGACCATGTTAAAACAAGGATTTTAGATGCTCCTTTACAATCTGATGTGTTGTTTGGTTCTCCTGTTGAGGCAGTTTTAAAGAAAATGGAAGACAAGGCTAAGTCTATGCAGACTGTTAAAGATTTTTTGCAGGTTCAGCCTCCAAAGTTTAGTAGGAATTGGCCTGCTAAAGGGTGGACGTATCCTTCTTATGATTCCCAGTCTAGGGGTAGATCTAGACGTGGTAGGGGCAGAGCTCAGGGCTCTTTCAGGCCTAGAACAGGGAGCTCTCCTGCACAGTCTTCAGGTGAGGGTAGGGGTCAGTCCTTTCGTAAACAGACCCAATGACCTACCTTTTCAGCTGCCAGAGCCTTCTCGTCTGGCAGCACCTTTGGGAGGAAGGTTGGCACTTTTCAAAGAAAATTGGAGTTTAATTACCCAAGACAGATGGGTATTGGATATCATACACCAGGGTTACAGGTTTTATTTCCATACCTTGCCTCCTTTCAGAGGCATGCCAGACGTTCCTCCTCAACAAAGAATAGAGGCTCACAAGCAAATTTCTCTGTTACTTCAACTAGGGGCCATACAGCCGGTCCCTATGCCAGAAGTGGGCCTAGGATTTTATTCTCGCCTGTTCCTAGTACCAAAGAAGGGGAACACGTGGAGACCAATTTTGGATTTATCTATCCTCAACACTTATCTGGACATTCCCAAGTTCAAAATGTTGACGTTACAACAGCTTTTACCTCTGCTGGGCAAAGATCATTGGATGGTAACTTTGGATCTCAAGGAGGCTTACCTTCATGTTCCTATCAGACTAAGTTGCAGGAAGTATCTGCGTTTTCGAGCTGGGACTTCTCACTATCAGTTCTCTGCATTGCCCTTTGGCTTATCTACTGTGCCCAGAGTGTTTACGAAAGTTCTGGCTCCAGTGATAGCTTTCTTCAGGCTAAAAGGAATACAGATCTATCCTTATTTGGACGACTGCCTGATTCTGGCTCAAGGAAGGGAAGAGCTTCTTCATCATTTGGAATATGTGATAGCAGTGCTAAGATGCCTGGGGTATTCTGTGAATGAAATAAAGTCCAGTCTAGTACCCTCTCAAGACATGTGCTTTCTGGGTGTAAGACTGAATACAGCATCCCAGATGGCCTTTTTAACCCCGGACAAACAAAAGAGTCTTTCCCTTTACTTCCATCAACTATCTCATCAGTCCGGGCTGACTGCAAGGACAGTCCTTCAAGCCTTAGGGTTCATGGCATCTTGTATTCTGGTGCTTCCCAATGCCAAACTGCATATGAGGAAGCTGCAATGGTATCTCAAAATGTATGGACACAGCACTGCCAGGATCTGGACACTGTCATTCAAATAATACCTTGCATTCAAAAGGAATTTTTGTGGTGGGCTCAGGAATGTCACCTAAACAAGGGACTCTCTGTGACCCGGCCAGAGGCGAGTCAGATTTTAACGACAGATGCCTCAGACAAAGCTTGGGGAGCTCATCTAAATGGAAAGTGGATACAAGACAAGTGGCCTGCCAGACTACAACATCTACATATCAACCTGAAGGAGATGTTAGCAGTCCAGTTTGCATTGATAGCTTTCAAGGATTTACTTCTTCCAGGGCAGGTGTTGATTCTAACAGACAACACAACTGTCATGTGGTACATCAACAAGCAAGGGGGAACACATTCTTATCCTCTATGCAGGCAAGCAATGATTTTGTGGGAGACTGCTCTCAGTTTACAGCTCAATCTTCAGGCAAGGTTTCTGCCAGGAGCACAGAACTCCTTAGCAGATGTGTTGAGCAGACGAATTATGGATCCCCACGAGTGGAAATTGGATCCTCATGTATTTCAGAAATTGACAGTGTCATGGGGAACTCCAGACATAGATCTGTTCGCTTCTCCACTAAACCATCAGCTGCCAAAGTTTTGCACAAAAAGGTTTCATCCCACAGCTTGGAAAGTGGATGCTCTTTCTTTCAATTGGAGCAATCTTCATGTGTATGCCTTTCCACCTCTGCCTCTCCTCCCAAAGGTACTTCTAAAGGTCAGACAGGACAAGCCAAGGATGATTTTGATAGCTCCAGATTGGCCTCGACAGCACTGGTACCCATTACCTAGAAGTCTGGTACAGAAGCCTCCATGGCCTTTGCCTTCGATTCCACACCTGTTGTCACAGGAGGACAGCCATTTGCTCAATGTCAAACTTCACTCTCTTCACCTAACAGCCTGGCATATTCTGTTTTGAACCATAGAGGGTCTCAACTTCCTTAACAAGTTTTGAATGTGATTTTGGAAGCTAGACGGCCTAGTACAAGGAAAGTGTACGCAGATAAATGGAAGAGATTTTTATTTTGGAGTGCAGCAAAGGATTTTGATGTTTCTGAGCCTAATTTAAGTGTGGCTCTTCAATATCTTACTGAGTTACTGGACAAAGGTTTGTCCTTCTCTTCTATTAAGGTTCATGCTGCAGCAATTTCAGCTCACTATGAATGTGACCCTCCATTGTTTTCTCATCCTTTGTTCAAGCAATTTCTTAGAGGGGCAAAGAATATAAGACCCCCACGAAGAGCTCCTACTCCTGCTTGGGATCTCAATTTTGTGTTGGAGAAACTCACTCTACAACCTTTTGAGCCTGCAGCTACTTCTGAGTTGAAATATTTATCATGGAAGACTGCCTTTTTGTTGGCCATTACCTCTGCAAGAAGGGTTTCTGAATTACAGGCCCTTATGGCGGTTGAGCCTTTCTTGATTTTTCATAAGGATAGGGTATCTTTGCGTACTAATCCTTCCTTTATGCCTAAGGTGGTTTCTAGTGTGGCTTTAAACCAAACTATTCATTTGCCTACTTTTTATGCAAATTTCCAAAATAAAGGGGAAAAGATTTTGCACACTTTAGATGTACACAGGCAGTTGCGATATTATTTGGACAGAACTAAAGGGTTCAGGCAGTCTCAGCAGTTGTTTGTTTCTTTTGCTTTGAGTTCTCAGGGCAAGCCTGTGTCAAAACAAACTATTTCTAAGTGGATTGGGTTTTGCATTGCTTTCTGTTATTCCCATCATGGCAAGGAGATTCCAGCTGGGATTAGGCCTCATTCCACTAGGGCTACTGCCACTTCGACAGCCTTTTTGAGGGGTGTGGCAACCAAGGATATTTTGGAGGCAGCTACTTGGAGTTCAGTGCATACTTTCTCTAGGCATTATCACCTGCCACTTTACTCTAAATCCAGGGCTGGTTTTGCCACTGCTGTTTTGCAGGGCATTTTGGCAGCTCCTGCTTCCTTGTAGTTTGGCCATCCTCCCTTACCTCTGCTTTGGGATTCTACCCAAGTGTAAGGACTGCAGCAATGTGAGATGAAGAACATAGTACAGTTTTGTACCTACCATAAATGTAGATGTTCGAAGATCCACATTGCTGCAGTCCAACTTACCCTCCCTCCTTCCCCTCTGTAGTTAGAGGTGGTTGTGTGGGTTGGGTTGTAAATATTGTATATATTGTACATATAATTAGTGCAAGGGTGGTTGGTTGTTGGTTTGCTGTCTTTTGGTTTTGACCTTTATGTTTAGGGTCTTCTGACATCTGGGGCAAGAAAAGACTGAGGATATGACGTCGGTCATGCGCATTTGTACCCTGACGTCCTGATGTCAGTCAAATGCGCCTTGACCGACGTCAGCCTTATACTTTGATATTCGGGCCGACCGAGGACAGCGGACTACCCAAGTGTAAGGACTGCAGCAATGTGGATCTTCGAACATCTACATTTATGGTAGGTACAAAACTGTACTTTTAGAGCTTGTTCCAGCTACTAAGTCATCAAAGAACAACTGCCATCTATAATTTCCAGCCTAGATACCAAAATAATACCTTGGCCTCTTATGAACTGTGCAAAGACTTCCACAAAGAAGTAGTCCTCCTTCGCCCTCCAGTTAAGGATTCTACTGCATCCTGGGATTTGAATATAGTCCTAGAAGCACTAAGACAGCCTCCATTGAAACAGGTTCATCTGCAGACATGAAGTACTTATCTTGGAGAATGATGACTATTACATCAGCTTGAAGAATTTCTGAACTACATGCCTTGTCTGTTATTGCACCATATCTGATTTTTCACAAGAATAGAGTCACTTTGAGAACTAATCCATCTGTAATTTCCAATACAATAATATTAGCCAGTCTTTTAAACTTTTTGTTGTTTCCAAATCATTCCAGTAATGGAGAGTATCTGTTATACACACTAGACATCCACAATTTACTTAAACTGAACAAAAACTTTCAGGAAGGACAACTAGTTGTTTGGCTCCTTTGCTCTTAACAGGTTGGGCTCTAGAGGGTCTAAACAAACACTGTCCAGATGACTGTCAGATTGCATCTTATTTGTTTACTTGACCAAACCACTAATTTCTGAGCCTAAGACCCACTCCACAAGATTAATGGCAACTTCTACAGCCTTTTTCATGAATTCTTCCCTGCTTGACATTTGTGTAGCAGCTATTTGGTCTACTCTACACACCTTTTCTAAGCATTATAAGTTGGATATCACTTAAGAGTATCTCGTCATGATTCCACCTGAGAACTCTTGCAGCTTGGGATTCTCCCCAGTTGTCAGAACAGATGGACTGATGAAATAAGATATGGAAGTTATGTACTGGATCCTTTTCATCCAAGTCCCTCTGATACAACATCCTTCCATCAATATCCCCATCGAAATTGTCACATTGTATGCTGCTGTTGGAATATTATGACTGTTTCTGGCACAAGCAGTTACTAGGCACCATACTAGATCTGAAAGGTAGGGCTCATATGACGATTATGGAAAGGTTTGAAGAGCTGGAAGTACTATAGCATTAGCTAATGCTGGATCGGCTCTGAGGAGCAGCTTAGTACCCAACTGTAATGTCTGATGGACTTGGACAAAAAGGATCCAGTATTATGGTAAGTACATAACTTCTGTTATCCCTGGTGTCTAGTGGTGGCACACAGATCTAATATCTTCTGTGGGAGGTGGGAGGGTGCAAGGTTTGAATCCTTTTTAGTGCCTTTAAGGCACATTGTTTGGAGTATCTTTGGTGTCTAGTAGTCCTCTGACCCACATTGTCTATTTTTGTAAGTGCCTTTAAAATACAAAGTTAGAGTAGCCCCTAGTGGCTAGTGTCCCCCCTCCCCAAGTATCTGCTAAGTGTTATTAAGGCACAATACTAAGTGTAATCCCACGTGTCTAGTTTTCCCCTCAACCATGTCTTTAAGTGCTGTTGAAGTACACAAGGATGAACCAGCACGTAGAGGATTGCTTCGAGATGCTTTTATTAAAGTCAGATGTAAACCAAAGTTAATGGCTAATAAGCTAATACAAAATAGCAGACCAGTTTCGGCTTTAAGCAGCCTTTTTCAATGCTCAAAAAAAATTAATAAAGTTTTTGTCTGAAACATCTTCACCATTTCCTGTTCTTATATATTGGAGCCCTTAAAGAGACATACACCACACACCACCACAATAGCCAATCCAAGAGAAAATTAAAAAATGAAAAATGTACATATATAGAAATTAAAAAGAAATAAATAGAAATAATTGCTGATAACATCCCATGCCCTGATATCAAACCTGTGTATCAAAATATACATGATAAAAAATGTACATAATGAGAAATGTACATGATAAACATTATACATAAGTAAATATATACACAATTTAACCTATGTATACCTGAGTGAGTATCAATCTCATAATTCAAAAAATCTCATAAATCAAAAAACAGAATCAACTATGTATAGTTATCTGTAATCTTATTCTGTTTCATTTAGCCCTGGCCTGAACAGTCCCCCTAATTTGATGATCCACATGTTCTCCATATGATTTAATTTAGTATACCATCCTGCTTTGAAGTTCTTGTGCAATACTATCTTATCAATAATAACAAATTTAAATGCAGCAGATGGGTGATTGATGGTATGTTTGAACAGTGCATTGGATAAACGTTTGTTCCTGATAGCACTCATGTGCTCACTTATTCTAAATCTGACAGGCCTGGATGTTTGGCCTATATAAAAAGCTGAACAAGTGCACGTTGCTAAATAAATAACCCAATCTGAACTGCAATTTCCGAAAACCCTAGAAGTGTTTTTACTTGAGAATTCAGTTGTTTTAGAGACATTTTGGCAAGCAGTACAATGGCCACATGGGAAACAACCAACTAAAATATCACCAAATAAAGTGGTTTGTAGTGGAATAGTAAGAATGTACCTTTTGTAATGAGTGAGGTAAGAATTTATGCTGCGTCCTCTACGATTTGAGAACGAACATTGTTCAGGTAGGATAGTATTGAAAAAGTCATGTGACTTCAAAATGTCCCAGTGTTGATTGATAATGTCTCTGAACCTATCAGTGTTGGTACCATAAGTAGTTACTAACCTCAAAGGTTGACCAGAAGATGCCCTCTCTTTTGATCTATATTCCAATAGGCCTGTTCGTGTCAAACCTTTGGTTTCATCCATAGTAAGAGAAAGATTGTGTTTGTTATATCCACGATTGATGAATCTTTCTGACAAGGCAAGGCTGCAAGTGGAATATTCTTGTTCCGAAGAACAAATACGTCTGATACGCATGAACTGAGATTTTGGGATATTTCGGATGATGTGGCGTGGATGGGAACTTTTGGCATGTAACAATGTATTGTATTCCGGAAATTTCCGATGGACAGAAGTGGCCAAGGTGTTGTCTGAAAGCCTGGTGATACCCACATCTAGAAAGACAATCTTATCATGCTCGATGTTAGCAGTGAATTTGATGCCAAAAGAATTGTTATTCAAGTAAGACACAAATTCGGCCAACTGGTCCCTGTCTCCACGCCACACCATCCAACAGTCATCTAAATACCTACGCCAGATATCTAAATTTTGAATGTATATATTCTGTTGAACATCATATATAAATGCTTGTTCATAATATCCCATAAAAAGATCTGCGTATATCGGTGCAAATGATGCCCCCATAGCAGTGCCCTTGATTTGCCAGTATGCTTGTCCTTTGAAATAGAAAATATTTTTGCGTAAAACAATTTCAGTCAGTTTGATCAGAAAATTATTAAAACCTGTAGAATACAGATCAGATTTATATAACCAATATGAAACTGCAAGAATGCCCACATCATGAGGAATGCTGGTATATAGAGAAGCAACATCCAATGTGCAAAGCCACCAATTGGGCTCCAGTTGAGAATCATTAATAATGTTTAAAAATTCCGTGGTATCTTGTATACGAGATCTAACATGTTTTAATAATGGTTTTAGGTGGTGTGTAAGAAAAGCTGACAGTGGCTCGGTTAAGGAGCCTCTGCCAGACACAATAGGTCTGCCCGGAGGATGGAGAGGGTCCTTATGTATTTTGGGTGGCAAATATAAATGTTGTGGGATTGGTTCATCCACCTTCAGTTGTGTAGCTACCTGATTAGTTATAATTTCTTGTTCCACTACCAAATCCAAAAAAGAATCAATTTCCACCTTAAAATTTGGGGTAGGATCTATCATCATTTCCATGTAATAGCTAGTGTCTGATAATTGTCGTAAAGCTTCTTCCGTATATCTAATATAATCCATGACTACAATGGCACCGCCTTTGTCAGCCATGGTAATAACAATGTTGTGGTTATCCTTGAGTTCAGAGAGAGCCATTCTTTCAGCTGAATTAAGATTATTAGATTTGGGCTCATACAAAATAGAAGAGTGTAAATCTTTCATTACACAATCTCTAAATATCTGTTTTTTGATTTATGAGATTTTTTGAATTATTATTATATTTTAGTTGGTTGTTTCCCATGTGGCCATTGTACTGCTTGCCAACATGTCTCTAAAACAACTGAATTCTCAAGTAAAAACACTTCTAGGGTTTTCAACATTAGGGTTTTCGGAAATTGCAGTTCAGATTGGGCGATTTATTTAGCAACGTGCACTTGTTCAGCTTTTTATATAGGCCAAACATCCAGGCCTGTCAGATTTAGAATAAGTGAGCACATGAGTGCTATCAGGAACAAACGTTTATCCAATGCACTGTTCAAACATACCATCAATCACCCATCTGCTGCATTTAAATTTGTTATTATTGATAAGATAGTATTGCACAGGAACTTCAAAGCAGGATGGCATACTAAATTAAATCATATGGAGAACATGTGGATCATCAAATTAGGGGGACTGTTCAGGCCAGGGCTAAATGAAACAGAATAAGACTATAGATAACTATACATAGTTGATTCTGTTTTTTGATTTATGAGACTTTTTGAATTATGAGATTGATACTCACTCAGGTATACATAGGTTAAATTGTGTATATATTTACTTATGTATAATGTTTATCATGTACATTTCTCATTATGTACATTTTTTATCATGTATATTTTGATACACAGGTTTGATATCAGGGCATGGGATGTTATCAGCAATTATTTCTATTTATTTCTTTTTAATTTCTATATATGTACATTTTTCATTTTTTAATTTTCTCTTGGGTTGGCTATTGTGGTGGCGTGTGGTGTATGTCTCTTTAAGGGCTCCAATATATAAGAACAGGAAATGGTGAAGATGTTTCAGACAAAAACTTTATTAATTTTTTTTGAGCATTGAAAAAGGCAGCTTAAAGCCGAAACCGGTCTGCTATTTTGTATTGGCTTATTAGCCATTAACTTTGGTTTACATCTGATTTTAATAAAAGTATCTCGAAGCAATCCTCTATGTGCTGGTTCATCCTTGTGTACTTTGATGATGGTTTCTGTGACCGTGCACGTTGTCTTTCATGCGTGAACTCTTGGTTCTACATTTGGTTCTTTTCATCACGCTGGGGATGCCTGGATTGCGGGTTATTTTGCCATTGTGCTGTTTCTACATTTTTTTATGATACCAGTCTTCCCAGACTTGTTCTTATATATTTTTCTGGCAGCATGGTAAATGGGTCCTAACATTGGGATTATTTTAATCCAATATTGGCGTTCGAAGCAAGCAGTAAGAAGCCTACCATCTTTTGCAGTTTAGCCTCACGGCTTTTGTTTCATGGTCCGCCATTTTCTATGTTTCTTTTGGCTACATGAAACATTGTGGGATAGTTTATATTGACTTAGGATTCTAGTCTTATGTGTTCTAGACTTAAGGTATTGTGTTCTTATATACTATTTATGGATCACGCATCGTGTAACGCTTTGGGATAACCGCCAGTATTACTCTCTTATGGTCGGTGAACCTTGGCAGCTCTACACTGACATTTTGGTTGACATTCACTTGTTTTGGACCTAAGGTACTGTGTTCTTATACATTATTTATGGATCATGTATCTTGCAACTGTTTGGGACTACCGTGAGTGCTATTCTCTAATGGTTGGTGAACTGTGGGAGTTCTACAGGAATTTTTTGGCTAATTTTTATTCTTCAATTAATCTACAGTTATAAACTTGATGGAATCCCTGGACAGTCGATCACCTGTTGGACTGTTTTATACATTTTTTGACAAAAATTTTTTGATTTTTGCAACAGTGTACTTTCATATGGACTTTTTTTGATCATATGGCCTATATTTGTAGATACAACAAAGATAGCGTATATTTTTGACTAAGCAAAGGTCAGGAAGTGGCCATTAATATCTTGTGGGCTGCTTTGGTCAAATGTAGGCAGTGTTCTTTATTTTGTATTAATGATTATTTACACGTGTTACTCATGATTGAGATCCAATCATTCTTAGTGTATAGGTTATAACAACAGTTAGGCTGTTCGAGGTTTTGCAGATCAATAGTGTATATTATTGTGGTTCATCCTATTATGTATACATCAGATTTACATCTTGAGTCTTTGATTAGCTTTTAATCTATATACACATATATTTTCTAGCAGCTAAGGGTCCCACTCAGTTCAGCATTTGATTTACATCAGTGTTTTTCATATTTTTTCTATTTTTTAAATTCATTCAGAACACATACCTTTGGTATTATATGTTGATTCGCTATTCCCACACGGCTTGTCTGACCCTCCATAGGTATTACTTTTTAAAGGTGGATTGGTTATAATCATTGTATGCACTTATATGCATGTGGGGGTCCTCATTGATGGCTGAGCAAATTTTGCAACATTAACAACATTTTAATATATAATGAATAGAACATTGACCTTTTTTGGAATCATAATTTTCTCCTTACGGTGGCTATATGGTATTGTGGCATGGTGACTATTACATATTGACTTGTATTTGCTAACCACTAATTTCTTTGATAGATGTGGTTTAGCAACAGACATTGACATAGCAGAGACGAAGGTCGGCTATTAAGTTCAGGCTTCAAACATTCCTTTCATATAATTATTATGTTTTTTGGCTTGAACAATTGATTACTGGGAACATTGGTTTTTGCTGACAGTAGAGACGTTCAGTCGGCTACATTATGGTCCAACAGTGCAACTTTTACCATTGCCACTTATTGTAAGGCAAATAGGTCTTTATAAATATATATACAGACCAGTTTGGCATATATATAGGGTTTTCATATACTCAATTTGATTTTTTGCATTGGGTTGTGCTGCTCCATTGTGGACACCTCTTGTGTATGGTTGCATACACATTTTTGACATATACATATATTTTTGACTTATTTTTGAGTGTTTATCCACATACCTGTGTTTGGTCCAGTGGCTTAATTGTGAGATAGTGACTCATATATACCATTCGGTTTCATCTAATAGATGTTTAATCACAATCATGGATCTCTGTGGAATTTTACAAGGGCTTTCGGCCGATAAAGATAATTTAGAAGTTTTTTGGTTTAAACAACAATATGGGACAAGACTCAAACAACATTTCAGTAGATGGTCAACAAAGATGTGGAGCCATTTTTTCAAAACTTAATAGACATATGAAAAGCTTACGTTCAAATGTTTGGCATTTGAAACTGTTTAAGGCATATAAGATCAAGGATATTACACCAAGGGGACTTAGGGTCCGTTTACAACCCCTAGTTGCTAATATAGATACTGAACTATCTAGGGAATGGGCAGATGCCCAGCATCAGGCTTCCATGCACTTTGTTGATTGCCTATCTAGGTATTATGACAGGATAATACAAAGTCAATTAACAGAGATCCAAGTTTTATGTGGTGAAGCCGAAAAATTTAGTTCTGAGTGGTTTTACCCACAATATATTTCTGACCATGCCAAGGATCTATCCTCACTAGAACAACAACTTATGAAGCATAAAATCCATAAGTTCAACAGAGACCTCATGGATTATGACAAAGGTAAACCGTTTGTTGGTCAAAAGTCAGTTAGATTTACTGATAATACTAATACACACAACACCAGCAGGAAACAACCTAGATATATTTTAAGACATAAGAATGTTACATCTGATGCAACCTCCGAGGATGATACTTCATCTGCTACTGATGGTGAAGTTCCCACACGCCAGGCGTCCCCAGCTGCAAAAAGAAAACAACCACCCCCTTTAGATCCAAGAGCAGGAGGGGGGGTAGAAAGCACCACTCTAGACTTAGGGTCTCCAACCCTACAGTGCCTACTACAACAGATAGTCAAATAACCAATAATGTTTTTAACATTTCATCTTTTGATCTTTCCCCTGTGCACGTACGACTACTCAATAAAGGCCTCAATTTTGTTCCCAGTGCACCTGTCTCTGAAAATCATTTATTACAAGATGTAAATGATTTTTGTAGATTACTTAATCTTAAGCTATTTTTTGCAGATTCTGATACTACTCAAAGATCATCTGATTTTAGATTTGGCGAATCTACTTTCATTCCACCTATGAATAAACATGTCTCGATATTTAGAGTTTGTGTAATGAAAGATTTACACTCTTCTATTTTGTATGAGCCCAAATCTAATAATCTTAATTCAGATGAAAGAATGGCTCTCTCTGAACTCAAGGATAACCACGACATTGTTATTACCATGGCTGACAAAGGCGGTGCCATTGTAGTCATGGATTATATTAGATATACGGAAGAAGCTTTACGACAATTATCAGACACTAGCTATTACATGGAAATGATGATAGATCCTACCCCAAATTTTAAGGTGGAAATTGATTCTTTTTTTGGATTTGGCAGTGGAATAAGAAATTATAACTAATCAGGTAGCCACACAACTGAAGGTGGATGAACCAATCCCACAATATTTATAATTGCTACCCAAAATACATAAGGACCCTCTCCATCCTCCGGGCAGACCTATTGTGTCCGGCAGAGGCTCCTTAACTGAGCCACTGTCAGCTTTTCTTACACACCACCTAAAACCATTATTAAAACATGTTAGATCTCGTATACAAGATACCACGGAATTTTTAAACATTATTAATGATTCTCAACTGGAGCCCAATTGGTGGCTTTGCACATTGGATGTTGCTTCTCTATATACCAGCATTCCTCATGATGTGGGCATTCTTGCAGTTTCATATTGGTTATATAAATCTGATCTGTATTCTACAGGTTTTAATAATTTTCTGATCAAACTGACTGAAATTGTTTTACGCAAAAATATTTTCTATTTCAAAGGACAAGCATACTGGCAAATCAAGGGCACTGCTATGGGGGCATCATTTGCACCGATATACGCAGATCTTTTTATGGGATATTATGAACAAGCATTTATATATGATGTTCAACAGAATATATACATTCAAGATCTAGATATCTGGCGTAGGTATTTAGATGACTGTTGGATGGTGTGGCGTGGAGACAGGGACCAGTTGGCCGAATTTGTGTCTTACTTGAATAACAATTCTTTTGGCATCAGATTCACTGCTAACATCAAGCCTGATAAGATTGTCTTTCTAGATGTGGGTATCACCAGGCTTTCAGACAACACCTTGGCCACTTTTGTCCATCGGAAATTTCCGGAATACAATACATCATTACATGCCAAAAGTTCCCATCCACGCCACATCATCCGAAATATCCCAAAATCTCAGTTCATGCGTATCAGACGTATTTGTTCTTCGGAACAAGAATATTCCACTTGCAGCCTTGACTTGTCAGAAAGATTCATCAATCGTGGATATAACAAACACAATCTTTCACTTACTATGGATGAAACCAAATGTTTGACACGAACAGGCCTATTGGAATATAGATCAAAAGAGAGGGCATCTTCTGGTCAACCTTTGAGGTTAGTAACTACTTATGGTACCAACACTGATAGGTTCAGAGACATTATCAATCAACACTGGGACATTTTGAAGTCACATGACTTTTTCAATACTATCCTACCTGAACAATGTTTGTTCTCATATCGTAAAGGACACAACATAAATTCTTACCTCACTCATTACAAAAGGTACATTCCTACTATTCCACTACAAACCACTTTATTTGGTGATATTTTAGTTGGTTGTTTCTCATGTGGCCATTGTACTGCTTGCCAACATGTCTCTAAAACAACTGAATTCTCAAGTAAAAACACTTCTAGGGTTTTCAACATTAGGATTTTCGGAAATTGCAGTTCAGATTGGGTGATTTATTTAGCAACGTGCACTTGTTCAGCTTTTTATGTAGGCCAAACATCCAGGCCTGTCAGATTTAGAATAAGTGAGCACATGAGTGCTATCAGGAACAAACGTTTATCCAATGCACTGTTCAAACATACCATCAGTCACCCATCTGCTGCATTTAAATTTGTTATTATTGATAAGATAGTATTGCAGAGGAACTTCAAAGCAGAATGGCGTACTAAATTAAATCATATGGAGAACATGTGGATCATCAAATTAGGGGGACTGTTCAGGCCAGGGCTAAATGAAACAGAATAAGACTACAGATAATTATACATAGTTGATTCTGTTTTTTGATTTATGAGATTTTTTGAATTATGAGATTGATACTCACTCAGGTATACATAGGTTAAATTGTGTATATATTTACTTATGTATAATGTTTATCATGTACATTTCTCATTATGTACATTTTTTTATCATGTATATTTTGATACACAGGTTTGATATCAGGGCATGGGATGTTATCAGCAATTATTTCTATTTATTTCTTTTTAATTTCTATATATGTACATTTTTCATTTTTTAATTTTCTCTTGGGTTGGCTATTGTGGTGGTGTGTGGTGTATGTCTCTTTAAGGGCTCCAATATATAAGAACAGGAAATGGTGAAGATGTTTCAGACAAAAACTTTATTAATTTTTTTTGAGCATTGAAAAAGGCTGCTTAAAGCCAAAACCGGTCTGCTATTTTGTATTGGCTTATTAGCCATTAACTTTGGTTTACATGTGACTTTAATAAAAGCATCTCGAAGCAACCCTCTACGTGCTGGTTCATCCTTGTGTACTTTGATGATGGTTTCTGTGACCGTGCACGTTGTCTTTCGTGCGTGAACTCTTGATTCTACTTTAAGTGCTGTTGAGACACCAGATGAAAGAATTATCTCTGGTGTTTGCTGGTTCCCCCCACTGACTCACTGTTGCAGGATTTGATCATTAGTGTAGGGGAGTGTAGTTGTATGGCAACACCCTCAACTCCCACACCACACACATGGGCGCACACACACACACACACACACACACACACACACACACACACACACACACACACACACACACACACACACCCCTAACCTACCCCCTCACTAACATCCTGTTACTGTAGTCTGCCAGGCAGACATACACTCACACATGCACACACACTCCAGCACTATCTGTTTGTTAAACTCCTGGGCTCTTAGCTATATCATGATGGGTGAACATGATCTCCTGGCCAAGTTCATTAACAGTAGTAGCCATGAGCAGCCATGTTAATTTATGCACAAATGCCTTACCTCAGGCAGTTGCCTTTCTATATCACTGTTGCAGTATTCTTCACCTTCGGGATCTCTTGCCAAGGATAAACCAATGTCTGGCCAATATACTA
This sequence comes from Protopterus annectens, assembly GCF_019279795.1. Lineage (NCBI taxonomy): Eukaryota > Metazoa > Chordata > Ceratodontiformes > Protopteridae > Protopterus > Protopterus annectens. The sequence goes on from NC_056728.1 coordinate 597,291,922, forward strand.
AAGCTTTTAGATCTTGTATGTGCTGTACATCACACGTATGCTCCCTGCGCAGGACGTAGGATATAAAGGTGACGTATGGACACAGTTACCCAGAATTCCTTTCCTGCATAAATGCCATCATTAATCATAGGTCTGTACACCTTTTGCTGTCCTGATACCTACCTAGCCATCAGACAGGTGCCCCATCAGGGTCTTTTTTCTTTCTTGCTGTTGGTCTTGTTTTCTGTTAGCTACCTGGAGTTCATGTCATCCAAGAAAGGAAAATTTCAGTGTGGGATGCAGATTCCCCATAAAGATCATCACAAAGAATGTCTCTTTCGTTTGGGTGTTTCTCACAACCATACTTCTGTAGTATTTGTAAGGTCTGCCTAAGACTCTTCGAAGTTGTCTTCCTTCTACATCTATCTCAAGAGCCATCGACTTAAACAGTTGGCCCAGGGTAGCATGGTGGAATCAGTTAACCCCAAAGTTCTACCGTTAAGCAAGTAGAACACCAATAAATCTTGGCCAAATTCTTTGGCTGTCTAGCCTCTGCTGAGCATCTCTTTAGAAGTGGGTGATGAGCTCTGTAGGCCATCTAGTGTCTACTTCAGATTCCTTTGCCGAGACCCCATTGGAGGCCAGCATGGATCCTTCCTTTCACATGTCCTCTGAGGTTTTTCAAGTGTCTATTCTGGAAGTTGAGGGGGAACAGTGGTAGTTATTTCGAAGGGCCTTAGAGGAATTCCAAAGATTCTGGTCAGAGAAGAGGTTTCAGGTGTTCTCATTGAATCTCGTCAAAGGGCAGAACCTCCAGTGTTTGTTATAACTGACATCCGTGCTGAGAAAAAGTGGAAGACTAAGTATACTTCTGTATGCCCTAAGGATCCTCAGAGAGAATGGTAGGAGTTTAATCAGGGCCTGTTTAATGCCTTAATGGCCCTGAAACCTCCCCATGAAGTTTTTGTGCATTCTCTACTTTGGACTTGACTGGCTTCCAAAAGGCCTAGGGAGCCTGATTCCTTGGGTGAGGATTTGGAGTCTGATGAGTCTTTGTCTTATTCTTCTCAGATGCCTTCTCCCTTGATTTATGGCTCTGATAAAGAGAGGAAGCAATTAGCTCTGACTCACCTTTGGAGCAGCTGTCTTTTGAGGACACAGTAGCCAGAATGATGGAATACTTTAAATGGGATTCTTCTCAGCTGTTTGATATCCAGAAGAGGTATCATGAGTGTCTTCAAGTGGATATGCCTAAATCTTCTGCAGTACCTTCTGTGTTCCCTGCTTTATTCAATACCTTTTTCGCTGCCTCTAAGACTCTGGAATTTCAGACCCTGCTCCTAAGAAAACTAACAGGTTCTGTAAGGTTCCTAATGATTGTCGATTCCTGTTTGTGTCCTTCTACTGGTTCTGCTGTGGTGTCATTCTCCTCTGACAAGCCTTCTAAGCTTTTTCCCTCTAACAGACTCATGCCTTCTGATAAGGATAGTAGGGCCATGGAGAGGATTGAAAAGAAGGTCTATATTTCTGCCACCTTGGCCTTTAGTGCCATTAAATTACCATCCCACATGATCAGATATGCTCTGGCCTTGCTTGCCAGGCTTGTCAGGTTATTATTGACCTCCCTGATTCTGAAGGAAAGTCCTCTGCTGTCTCTATTTTGGGTTCTAATTCTCAGGTGGCTCGACACAGTATCAAGTGCAGCTATGATGCTACTTGTTGCTTCCTAAAGAGCTGCTACCTTTGAGTCTATCATGAGGTATTATTCTTGGCCTTGTCTGCAGTCTTTGCCTTAGGACATTAAGGCCAAGTTGCTGGCTGCTCCTTTTTATAAGTAAAATCTCTTTGGGACTGCTTCTGCCGATACGTTTAACTATGTTCAAGAAAAGCTAAAGCTTTGCATCACCTTAAACATATTTCTCTGTTCCCCATCCCTAACTTCCAGAGGAACTGTCCTACTAGGTCTGCCTTTGTTTGCAGGCAGCCTCATTCAGGCTACTAAATGCATGAAGCTTTCAGCAGGGAATATTACTTATGAAGGCTGATAGGCAAGTTCCTTCTGCTAAGTCTTTTCAGGATCCTGTAGTCCAGAAGCCTCCCTTATCTGACAAGCCTGCCTCTCTTTGACATTTTGCCCCCCAACCCTTGGCCTGGTTTCATTGCCTCTTTGTGTGTCCCTCTGTCTTCAAAATTGGCAACTCATCACCTCAGGTTCTTGGGTTCTGTCTGCCACCCTTTAGGGTTACTTCAAGGTGTGGAAGTCTCCCCTCCTTTTTCAGAGATTCCTCAACCTCCTTGAGAACAACTTCCTCATTTCTAAAAGGTTCTTCAGTCCCTGGTGGGCAAAGGAACTATTCAGCCTGTCCTTCCGTTTCAAGGAAAGGGATTCTACTCCAGAATGTTCCTGGTTCCTCAAAAGGAAGGCACTTGGAATCCTATTCTTGATCTCTCCTTGCTCAGCATCTTTCTCAAGGTCCCTTCCTTTTGGATGCTTTCTCTTCCAACCCTATTTCCTCTGTTGCTGCCCCAGGCTTTTCTGGTGTCCTTGGCTCTGAAGGATGCTTACCTTCATATTCCTATTCACCCCTTTTCCAGAAGGTTTAATGTTTTTCTGTTTCTTCCACTGATTTACAGTTCTCTGCTTTGCCCTTTGGCCTCTCAACTGCTGCAAGGGTTTCACAAAATGCCTAGCTCCACTGGTTGCCTTTTGCAGGCTCCAAGGCATTTAGATATTTCCTTATTTAGATGATCTGTAGATTCATCTGTATCCACCATCTCTCCTTCAAAGTCTGGGGTTCACAATCAACTTTCAGAAGTCTGCCCTTACTCCCTCTCAGGGTCATTTTGTATCTGGGCAGCAGGATTCAGACAGCACCAATGTTGGCTTCTCTTCCACCTCCGGAGGTTTTGTTCTTGACAGTTTTCTTCTACTGTCTTCTTCCTCTGCCTGCCATTCCAGCAAGGTTGTTCCTTTGGGCCCTAGGATTCATGGCCTCTTCTATTCCAATGCTCCCTCTTCCCAGACTGCATATGGGGAAGCTTCAGTGGTACCTCAAGTCTGTTTGGCTTCAGCACTGCCACCCTCTGCATTTCAGAGTGCCTTTCCTTCCTTGTCTAAACCGTGAATTCAAGTAGTAGATTCAGCAACTTACCCTCAACCCAGGCCTGCCCTTTCAGCTTCCTTCTCGAGAACTGTTCAACAATGCTTCAGAAATGGGGTGGGGGGCTTCCTGTGGTCACCTGAAAGTTCAGGGTCTCTGGACCCCCCCCCATCTGAAGTCATACCATATCTGTAACAAAGGCATGAGAGCTGTGATTCTGGCTCTTCAGGCTTTCACCCCATGTTGTCTCCAAGCCCCATGAAGGTTTACACAGATAACACTACAGTGATGTGGCACGTCAGCAACAAGTCTTGTCTTATCTTTGTAGAGTGGCTGTTAAGATCTGAGACCTGGCTATCAATTATCAGCTAACTCTTTAAGCATTTTATATTCCTTCAGAGCACAATCTAGTGGCAGTCTGTATGATCAGGTCCAAAACACAGGCTCATGAATGGATGCTTCACAGAGATGTGTTTCTGTACATAATCCATCAGTGGGATATTCCTCAGGTAGATCTTTTTGCCTCCCCTCTGAAGACAGTTCCCTCTTTTCTGTTCCAGCGTGCCATGTCATCTGGTGTGGAAGATGGATATCTTTTCTTTTCCTTGTAAGAGGATGTTTCTCTGTGATTTCCCTCCTCTTCCTCTACTTCCAAGAGTCCTACAGAAGATTCAGCTGGACTCCCCAAAAATCTTGCTAGTGACTCCCTTTTGGCCAAGAAAGCACTGGTTCCCCCTCTTAATGCATCTGGCCAGGGGCAATCCCCACAAGTTACATCACTGATTGCACCTCCTCACACAGGACAAGGGGTCACTCATCCATCCTCACTTGTCCACTCTTTAACTGACACTGTGGATGATAAGGTCTTGATCCCTTTTAAGCACCTCTTTTTTGAGGACATACTCAAGGTTTTATAGGAGGCAAGAAGACCCACAAACAGAAAGTCTTCTATCTGAATGGAAAAGATTTTCTGTCTGGTGCCATGCTCATAGCCAGGAACCTTTTTTAGTGGGGATCCCTCTGATTCTTTCCTGTTTGTATGAGTTGCTGCAGTCTAGTTTGGCCTATTCTTCTGTGAAACCCCATTTGTCAGCTATTTCTGCCTGTCTACCCTTCAGTCCTCCTTTAACTTCTCATTTTTAGGTCAAAGAATTTTTAAAAGGCATCCTACATATTAGGCCCTCAAGGAAGCCTATTCCTCCTCCTCCTCCTTAGGAGCTTAATTTTGTTTTGGAGAAACTGACTTGGGTTCCTTTTGAGCCTGCAGTCTCAAATTCTCCTCAACAATGTAGCTAGAAAACTGTTTTGTTGCTTGCTGTCGCTTCTGCTAGAAGGGTTTCTGAACATCGGGCCCTTATGACCATCCTTCCTTTTTTGTTTTTTCACAGACACAGGCTGCCTTTTCATACTAATCCTTCTTTTATGCCCCAGATTGTTAATGAGTTGTCCATAAATCAAGAAAAACAACTCTCTTCCTTTTCCCTTCTCCATAGTCTACTAGTGAGAGGTCCGGCATACCTTGGATTTGCACAGATAGCGCAGGTATTATTTGGATAAAATTAAGACCGTGTATAAGTATGACCATTTCTTTTCATCCTAGGACTTTGGGTTTGGCTGTTTCTAAGCAAACCTTCTCCTCCTGGATATCTAAGACCATTTCCTTTTGTTATTCTTTTCATGGCAAGTGTCTGCTTCAGTTAGAGCCCATTCCACTAGGGCTGTTGCCACTTCTGGTGCTTTCTTCAAGGGTTTGGCCACCAATTCCATTCATGAAGCTGCTACTTGGCATTCAGTGCATGTGTTTACTACGTGTTGTATATCAGATATGGTTTCTAGGGCCAAGGCAGGTTTCGCTAGGGATATCCTGCTTAGATTTATTGAGGACTCATCCCAGTCTTCAACCTTCCAATCCTTTTCTTGAGCTTTTTTACTCTCCCTAAGGTGAAGTAGTGATACAGAAGGACATTGTACAGTTGTGTAAGATCTTACCGTAACAGTAGATGTCCTTCTCTTTACTGTTGCAGTATTCAGTCCCTCCCTCCACCCCCCTTTTTGTTTTAGGTTTTGGTTTGGTTACCCTCCTGGCTGAGAGTCCCCCTTTTTCATCAATTTTTATCCCTTTGGATATGCATGTCCTCCTTTTTTTCCTATGGAGACTGTTCTCAACTGGGGCAATTCAGTTCTTGGTAACTGCATTCGTATGTCACCTTTATGCCCTACGTCCTGTGCGGGAAGCATAAGTGTGATATACGGTGTATACAAGATCTAAAGGCTTTGCTATACTGGCTGGATGTTGGGTTATCCTTGACAGGAGATCCCTAAGGTGAAGAATACTGCAACAGTGAAGAGAAGGAGATCTACTGTTATGGTAAGATTTTACACAACTGTACTTTATAGGGGAGAGCACATGGCTAATTAGCATATGCCCATCCCCTAGAATGCCTTATTAGCATTTAGCACAGGCGCAGGGACAGCTCACCACAGTGCTGCAAGTCTTTAAGCAAAAGCTTTAAAGTAGGGCTATCTCTGAATATGGAAAAGTTAGTAGGTGTACACCTTCCAGTAGCATTCCTGAATCAGTCAATAGATTTCTCAGAAGTTAACTTCTTACTTCTGTAATCTTCTCTGCTTTTTTATGGTGCATAATTTTAACTGTTAAAATTAAAAAAATATATTAATCGCTTGCTTTAGACAAAACTTCCATAGTGCAACATTTATTGTATTGGATTCTAAAATGGTTCTAAAATAAAAAAGCATTTTAAAGTGTTTATACACTAATGTAACTAAAATTAAGCTGCAGAACACAACATATAGCCTTTAAGTAAAAAGAGGATGCAAGAACAGCATTCAGTTATCTTCCTTTTTCTCAAAACATCTGACTGAGGCAGTTAAAGTAAAAAAAAATTAATGGTAAACAGATGTGCATTTTAATGCTATATACTTAAGTAAGTAAGTCATCTAAATACAGAAACTGAAATTATCATATATATAAAAAAAAAAAAAAGATACGTGTCAAGTTACAATTATACTGTTACACTGGTATTATAGTTCCATGCACTGTTTAGCAGTAAAGATATGCAGGGAATCCAATTAAAGCTGAAAGCCAAAAAAGAAAAATTACAGAAATTATGTTCCTGTAATATACTCCTTTGATGAGGTAATGAGGTAAAGTGTTATAATAATAAAATGTATTTTGTTAAAAAAGACTGTAGAGTCAGAAAATTTGAAAAATAATTTCTTGAAGGTGCTGTACAATTAAAATACAGTGACTTAATGACATAGCTGTGATTTGGTGCTCTTTTTTCCCCCTCAAAGGTAATCTTACTTAAGCATACTTAAGACAGCAAGACACTTAATCTATTTAAAAAGAAAGAAATAACTCACACATTTATTAAGAAATTGTTCCAGACTTCTTCAATGTAGCTGTGGTTGTATGGTTGGGGGAATTAGTGGAATATGTATTAAACCAAAAACATAATGTGGAAATAAGTATCTAGAGCGGAAACTGATGACCACGTATACAACCAACTAGATACTTAAGAGGTGCAGGCAATTATTCCAAGCAAACCAGGCTTTGCTGTAGTAGTCTTTATTAAAAAATACACAAATGCACAAATATAACAAAAATACAAAATGTTTAACTTTAATCACCGCATTTTTCATCCTCTAACATCAAACAACTTCACAGTCACCACCTCACAGAATATATACCTACTCCTCACTCAATTCGAAACAATGAATTACACAATTAGGTTTAACAATTTAGTTATGTAAACCGATATCCCCAACTAAATCATTATAATATGTGAAATTCTTACTGAAGGTTTTAACACCCATTTGAAACTTTGATATTGAGTTACTTATTACGCATTTTTCATGCGGAATCTACATAAATAGAATCAACAATGTATAAATAAATGTAATAGAAAAAAATTTAAAAAATATATAAAAATTGTAAATTACAATAAAATATTTAATAAACTTCTACTCATATATTCCAGAATTCTAGGCTACCCCCTATAGGTCACTCTGTGACTACATCATTTTTTTTTAATTATGTTAAAATGTCCATAAATATTCTAATATGAAACTGATATCTCTTACTCTCTTATGACTTGTATTAATTCATAAATGAGTTGAACATATATATAAATATATATATAATTATTTATATATAATTATTTATATAATTTTATATATATATATATATATATATATATGTATATATTATGTAATATATATATATATATATATATATAATATATGGTTGATGAGTTAAGACAGGCACTGAGTGGCAGTGAAGAGTTATCAAATAGCTGGGTAACTACAGCAGAGCTAGTAAGGGAGATGGCTAGAAAGGTGCTTGGTATGACATCTGGACAGAGGAAGAATGACAAGGAAACATGGTGGAATGAGGAAATACAGGAGAGTATACAGAGGTAGAGGTTGGCAAAGAAAAATTGGGATTGTCAGAGAGATGAATAAAGTAGACAGGAGTATAAGGAGATGAGGTGCATGGCAAAGAGAGAGGTGGTGAAGGCTAAGGATAAGGCATATGAAGAGTTGTATGAAAGGTTGAACACTAAGGAGGAAGAAAAGGACCTGTACCGATTGGCTAGACAGAGGGACTGAGCTAGGAAAGATGTGCAGCAGGTAAAGGTGATAAAGGATAATGAGGGAAACATACTCACAAGCGAGGAGAGTGTGTTGAGCAGATGGAAAGAGTACTTTGAGAGGTTGATGAATGAAGACAATGAGAGGGAGAGAAGGTTGGATGATGTGGAGATAGTGACTCATGAAGTGCAGTGGATTTGCAAGGAGGAAGTAAGGATAGCTATGAAGAGGATGAAGAATGGAAAGGCTGTTGGTCCAGATGACATACCTGTGGAAGCATGGAAGTGTTTAGGTGAAATAGCAGTGGAGTTTTTAACCAGATTGTTTAATGAAATCTTGGAAAGTGAGAGGAAGCCTGAGGAATGGAGAAAAAGTGTTTTGTTACCGATTTTTAAGAATAAGGGTGATGTGCAGAGCTGTAGTAACTACAGTGGTATTAAATTGATCAGTCACAGCATGAAGTTATGGGAAAGAGTAGTGGAAGCTAGGTTAAGAAGGGATGTGATGATTAGTGATCAGCAGTATGGTTTCACGCTGGGAAAGAGCACTACAGATGCGATGCTTGCTTTGAGAGTGTTGATGGAGAGGTACAGAGAAGGTCAGAAGGAGTTGCATTGTGTTTTTGTAGACTTAGAGAAAGCATATGACAGGGTGCCTAAAGAGGAGTTATGGTATTGTATGAGGAAGTCGGGAGTATCAGAGAAGTATGTAAGAGTGGTACAAGATATGTACGAGGGTAGTGTGACAGCGGTGAGGTCTGCAGTGCCAGTGACGGATGCTTTTAAGGTCAAGTTGGGATTACATCAAGGATCAGCTCTGAGCCCTTTCTTATTTGCATTGGTGATGGACAGGTTGACAGACGAGATCAGACAGGAGTCCCCATGGACTATGATGTTTGAAAATGACATTGTGATCTGTAGTGAGAGTAGGGAACAGGTGGAGGAGACCCTGGAGAGATGGAGATATGCTCTAGAGAGAAGAGGAATAAAGGTCAGCAGGACTAAGACAGAATATATGTGTGTGAATGAGAGGGAAGATAGAGGAATGGTGAGGATGCAAGGAGTAGAGGTGGCGAAGGTGGAGGAGTTTAAATATTTGGGATCAGTAGTTCAGAGTAATGGTGAGTGTGAAAGAGAGGTGAAGAAGAGAGTACAGGCAGGATGGAGTGGGTGAAGAAGAGTGTCAGGAGTGATTTGTGACAGACGAGTGCCAGTAAGAGTGAAAGGGATGGTCTACAAGAGCGTAGTGAGACCAGCTATGTTATATGGGTTGGAGACAGTGGCATTGACAAAAAGGCAGGAGTTAGAGCTGGATGTGGCAGAGTTAAAGATGTTAAGATTTGCACTGGGTGTGACGAGGGTGGACAGGATCAGGAATAAGTATATTAGAGGGTCAGCCCAGGTTGGAAGGTTTGGAAGGTTTGGAGACAAAGCCAGAGAGGCAAGATTACATTGGTTTTGACATGTCCTGAGGAGGGATGCTGAGTATATTGGGAAAAAGATGCTAAGGATGAAGCTACCAGGTAACAGGAAAAGAGGAAGGCGTAAGATAAGGTTTATGGATGTGGTGAGAGAGGACATGCAGGTGGTTGGTGTGACAGAGCAAGATGCAGAGGACAGGAAGAAATGGAAACAGATGATCCGCTGTGGAGACCCCTAACGGGAACAGCCGAAAGAAGATGATGATGATGATGATATTGTTGCTCATAAAATACATAAAAATTTCTATAAATAAACCATTAATATAATTTCTACAGTAAAATGTCTTTGTAGTTTAGCTGCCCTTAACTTAAGAACAGGAGCCATGGAGATATTTTCATTAAGCCCTGGGAAAATATTAGCCTGCAAAATTAATTGCCAGTAAACCTCTTGATATTCTATTTTTATTTCCCATGGCCCTCCCTCTTGGATTGTATCTAATTTTTTCAAGTACAAAGAATAAAAACCTGGCTTCCTTGCATCTTAGGGTGTGCTTATAAAGAACATTATTAATATCTTTTGTTTTGATATTGTCATTCTCCAAAATATTTTTTATACTGAACCCTTTTCTATAGGTAAATTTAATTGGTTCATCAAAGATACCCTCATGGTCAGATAGGCTCCTAAAAAGCTTCTATTTTTCAGTATAATCTTCTTAATAATATTTGCATCTTTGTTATAGCTCATAATTAAGCCCCCTTCATATTTTATATCCTTTTCTCCATCTATTATTTGTAAATTCACTTCCTTATTATTATTGGGCTCTATTAAAACATAATTTTCCCTAGCAGGGGATAAAGCCTATATTTCCTATTTTCCTTAACTTCTTCAATTAACCTTACTGGATACTTTCTTTCACTAAACATTTTCTTTAACTTTACACATTCTTCCTTACAATCTTCCTCATCTGAGGTCATTCTGGAAGCTGTAATAAAGTGCCCTTTAACACTGCTCCTCTATGTTTGTGTGGATGGGCACTAGTATAGAACAAGTACAAATATGAAAAAGTATCTTTCCTATATATAAAAATAAAAAAGTGCTCCAAGGCAAGATCCCACCATAAGCTCTACACCAAATCCGAGAATTGGAAAAAACACTCTTTATTCCAAGTAACCACAAAATGTTGAAATAAGGTTAATCGCTTTCATCCCACATGTTCTACTCTGGGACTTCCTCAGAACAAATAAGTACTACTAAAATCCCTCTTTTATATGAATTACCAATCAATAAAAATGGCAGTTAAAGTTTAAAGCCATAGACTATTATAAAATGAGAAAATCAAGTACAAAAACTGTATACATAAGAAATCGGGATAAAAAAACATACAATGTGTTAAAAATATGTTATTAAAATATGTTAAAAATACATTGAAAAATATAGGGCCAAATTCAGGAAGCTTCCGTGTAAGAGTTATAACTCTTTCACGGAGGCTGCAGTTAAACTGTGTGATGTCAGCATGTCATGCATATGCATGAGGTGCATGAGGCATGCTGAATCACACTAGTAACTCTTACACGGTCCGTGTAAGAGAGTAGGGGGCGTGTCTGTAGGCTAAGCCCTGCAAGCGGACACGCCCCCAGAAGACTAGAATGGCTGAAAGTAAACAGCCACGAGAGGCCATGGAAATGTGAATAAACACACTACACAACACATGCCCCGATAGACCATCACTGTATAAAGTGAAGAGATGTTATAAAATTAAATTAAAACCTTTTTTTTTTTTTTTAAACCCCGTAAATGTTTGCTACTGTGTGCGCCCGTGTGCTACTAGCGCAATCACAGTTAGCAGTCAGTGGAAAAGGATATAAGAACTAAATATGCAAAGTAAGCCAAGAAGTAATAGCTTAGCGGTAGAGTTGCCGGCCTAAGAGTAGGCTGGCAGGGTTCGAGCCCCACAACAACCTTTTTTTTTTTTTTGTAAATAAGCACTAAAAAGCCCCTGACAGTATTGTACAAATGTAAATGTATTCCCTTTTGTAAAATGGAATGAAATGGAGCATATATTCAAGTAACACAATAATAAAATAGTCAGAAATGTACTGATAGCTAAGCTGCTGTGAGACGGAGTGCCCGTAGCTGAGTAGTGTTTAAAAAGCTGCAAACTGCGTGCCCGTTGCTAAGCACCGGTTTAATAGGCTGAAACCGTTTGCAACTAGCTGTGCTTAGCTGAACATGTGTGTCACTAGCCAATTAAGGTTTATCCCAGCGCACACCGTTTGCGCGCCGCTCCCACAAGCTAACTGCCAGTGCGCATGCGTTACCTCCACGCAAACGAGCGCAGACCTGGTTTTAAGTGCTTAAAAGTGCTTTTGGCATGTTTGATTGACAGGTCCTCAACTCATATCTTTCAGGAAAATCAAAATCAGTTGTCAGATTCGAACCCAGGATACCATGCACTAGAGTCAAGGTACTAAACCACTAAGCCATGACAGCAATACCTAGAAAGGCAGAAATAGCATATATATGGGATAAAATCCAGAATGGAGCATGATAAAGCATTTTCAGTGAAGTAGATACAATTCCAAAATGGCCAATCAGAGAAATGTGCGGGAAAAGCGGCATATATAAGCCCCATAGGCGGGAATACACAGCAGAAACGATTGTAGAACAGACTGCAGTTAGAATGAGTGGAGTAGGTGAGGGACGTTGCTTTCGAGCACAGCGTTGGGGCGTTGAGGAGTCCAGATACATGGTCTGGCTCCTTGTCCATCATCACGAGGCCCAACTCATGCAGGGCCAGGTCTCATGGGGAGCGTATAGGGCAGAGGCATGGGACCAGTTGGCTCGTGATCTGACCAGTGCTACTGGCATTCCCCGCACTGGTGAGCAGGTCCGTCACCACCATGCGGACCTGAAGCGTATGCAAGGAAGACCAGTTGACGAATGGATCCAGGAGGCCCGGGATATGCCCAACGCCCACTACTGAGTAAGTTACATTTTGCTTATGTATGTAAGGATTTCAACTGGCCGATACCATGGAGATGTGTAGTCCAATATTACTTCTTTCGTATTACAGCTGCAGGTGTCCGCTCTGCGAATCGCGAGATGTATGGCCGTAGGCTGGTGCGGCTGCGCCACCATGCAGGTTAGTAACCCCACTCATTACTTGTAAATAAATATTGTACTGTAGCATGTATCAGAACACTGCAGTGTATTGATTAAAAGTAATATAATGTGCAAGCAGGAATTGTAAGTCTGCAGGTATGGCTGCAACAAGTTCATCAGTATGCAAGTGTAACTGGAAATATAATTGATAGAATTGAACAGTGCTGTAATACAGATGTCCCACCATGAATTAAATATAGTGTAACCTGAAGTAGTCCCAAGAGTACAGCTTTAGAATCTGAGGTAGTCATATGTGAGATATATCCCCTGTTGAAATGCTGAATCATGACAGAAGTGAGGCTGTTGGAAAGTGTTTGAATCACCACCAGTCTAACATGTGAACAAAGCCTAGAAGTACCAACCTGAACTGTGAAGTTGCAGGATGTGTGAGAGTGACAGAAAGGGTCATGTATGAATAAATAAAGTAGTAATAACCCCTGAATATAGTAGCCCCAGAGTGTTTCTACAGAACTAAATGCATGTGGGAAGTACAACTTAATATCCCAAACTGATTTCAGTGTGTCAGAATCTGGAATGTCTAGACCAAATGCTGTATATGGTGATCACAGTAAACAATTTGCAGATAGAGTGAATGATTATCTGACAGACTAGACAGCCATAGTTGTCGCCTGTCCTGTCATCAAAGTGTAGCAGGATGATGTATCTGATCAAATTCAAAATAAGTAGGATAGTGATGTATTTGTAACAGGTGTAGCTTGACAGTCAAATAAAATTTATTTTGAAACATCAGCCTCAACTTAATTGTGTACCTATTACAAATGTAAATCAATGTGTAACATATGAATGTGTCATCACTTTCTATCTCCGCCCAACCCTATAATTCCATATAACAACACCCACTAAATAATGGTATGTGAACATTTCATTAATCATGGACATTTGTCCGTTTAAAAATATATGCATGTCTGTTCCTGCATGTGCCCTGTT